>NC_091821.1:398582897-398882897 GCF_038994185.2 Dermacentor albipictus
AGGATAAAACAAGGATCATTGCATTGCCTTTTGAGCCCCGAGATGGCTACCTGAGGGCAAGAAAAGAAAGATCATACAGGGCACAAAAAAAAAAGGGAATAGAAGAATAGGCCAGAAATTAGCACCGCCAACTGCGACAGCATACTTAGATAGTGACGTCTCGGCATCTGCGCGTACGTGCGAACGTCACGGGCAACCTTGCACGCCCTCATTTCTTAAGGTGACGTTTATATACATTGATACATCTTACGAGTGCAATTTCGTCCACACTTTGACTGGATCCCAAGGGAAGGGATGCGTAGCAGGGGGCGGCAGAAAGTTAGGTGGGCGGATGACATTAAGACGTTTGCAGGGACAACATGGCCACAATTAGTACATGACCGGGGTAGTTGGAGAAGTATGGGAGAGGCCTTTGCCCTGCAGTGGGCGTAACCATGATGATGATGATGATGATGGTTGACGCGCTCGCGTACGCACAACGCTCCTCAAGCTTGTGTTTCTTTTTCTTACCATTCCTCCAACGTGAGTGAAGTGCAGTAATAATGCTATAAATAAATGCGTGACCGAGGGCGGGATCACACCTCTATCTTTTAGCACAGAAGCCTAATGCTCTAAATATGAGACCACGATCTCATGCGTGCTTCTCTCGTGAAAAAGTGGCTTTTCGAAACTTTGGCGCCTGAGTCACGTGTCCGTATATCGCATTCTTCCCTCGTGACAGCTACGGCGCTCTGAGACGCTGTGTTAGCCTTCAAAATTGGTGAGGTCTGCCTATAATGCTTTCGCATTGACATTCGCAACAGGGTGAGATCTTTGAAGAAAAAAAAAAGTACGGAGACGTCTCGCCACACTATAGTACGATGCGAATACATACCCCTGCAAGAAATGTTCTGTCCTCCTTCGCTCGGGTTCAAAGCTGAAGGGAACGTTAACTGGTCATCGATGATGGTAAGCGAGAGACGAACGTTTCGGTGGAAAGAAAACAGGAAAGCGATGGAGTCGGGATCACCACGGGCTTAGCTATAATGTTACGAGATAAACTAGAGATCTACAGAATGCGAAACAGTAACTCTAAGTGGCTTACTGAGTTCAGGTGACCATTTGACGGAACCTTGATTCAAATGGGATGTCATTAACGATCAACATCACTGAAGGGCTGGTAGTATTACAAAACTAAAAAATATCATTAAGGAAAGAAAGAAAGAAATTTATACTGTTGGGCTTCTGGTAGAATTCATAAAACTAAATATACTGCCTTGCTATTCAGTGGCCACAGCAACAAACAGTTGTAGATGACCTTTCGATACTTGGGTGGCTCATGCCTGGAAAAAAAAATCCAGCCGTTAATGCAGTAATAATATACCTACCGTGGTTGTTTAGTGGCTGCAGCGTTTAGCTCCTAAGCATGAGGTCGCGGCATCAAATTCCGGACGCGGCGGCCGCATTTCGATTGGGGGCGAAATGCAGAAACATCCGTGTAGCGTGCGTTGGGCGCACGTTAAAGAACCCCCAGGCGGTCGAAATGAATCCGGAGTCCCACCACTACATCGTGCCTCATAATGAGAACGTGGCTGAGGCACCTAAAACCCTAGAGCTTATTTTAACTTCAATGTAGTAAAGAAATGAGCTCCGTGGTCTAGTAAGGCAGCTGTATTGCACTTCTGGTAGGCCAGCACACGTCCATAGCAAGTGGTTCACCGTGGCTGGCTCACCCATGTCGCGCGTGGGGTCCGGCGACTTGTCGACGAATCGAGATTTGTGCGCAGGCGTCACAGCCCTTCGTTGGAAAATCATAGCCCACAAAAAATTCGGTCTCACTGCAGCTGCTTCTTTGCGGCGTGCTATGCCGATCATAGCCCTGCGACGAAAAACAAAGCGTCTCTTGGAGCCAGTCTCACGGGTGACAAGAACTGTCGTCTGGCTCTGCAGCAGTTCGTCATGCATGAAATCTCGCGCCAAAGTGCTACGGATAGCGAGGAATCTCATGCTCCGAAGCTCTGGAGCAACGACAGTCCTACCGAGGTCTCTTATAAATGCAGTCTTCAGCAGGGCACGTGCCAATGGAGCCTGTATACTTGTGGAACAATGGCGTTCGCAAGCCCGCGCGTTAACATCACTCTCACTTGATGGCCAACTCTGTTTGCTATACGTAACAGAGTGCCTTGACGCGCGCGAGCACCTTCCCCACCATCGGTACACCGAAGCTGACGGCTCCGCCATCGCTCTTTGCGTCGTCACCGCAATGGCGTCGCGACAGAGCCATCTATCCCTTGTGCAAAGTTCTCAAGGGATGCTTGCTCCATTCGATCCTGCATCGTGTTCCGTGCCGATATACCCTATTGTTAATCTACTGTGGTAAAACAGTTCTTTCTCCTATATTTAGCGCTATTTGCCGGAGAGATCTGTTTCGATATACCTGGCGGTTTTTCTTATATATATATATATACACACTATGCAGATTTTTTAAAATATTCAACGTTGGAGTGATAACAGCATTCTAGTCATTTAGGATGACTAGTTGAAAAATCCCATATTATTGTACACCAAATCAAAATATATCATTTACTAATTAACAATATTTCAATAATTAAGCTTTTAATTCATTGTATTACCGCACATATTGCAATTTACGAATTGCAGCCAGTGAGAGTGCAAGGCACACCCCCGTGGAACGAATTCTGAGAAAGGCACCAGTTTCGAGAAACGCGCCGTCAGACTTGCAGTAGAAATGTACTGTTGTTCAGATTGTATATCTTTTTAAAGGGATGCCATTTTGTGCTAGAAAAATAATTAAAATGTAATCGCATTTCTTCCCCTTTTTTTATTGGGAGGGGCAATAGATATCTCAAAAATAGCGCCATCCTGAGAATTCGTTTGAAATGGATACGCCTTGAGAACTTGTCGGCTACAATTCATAGGTTGCAAATGCCCCGTAAAGTAGTTAGCCTGGAACTAATTAATGAAATCTTATTAATTAGCCGATCTTGCATTTACTCGCTGCATCACTCAGCAAGTAACGCAGCTTAAGGACAAGAAGTGTGGCATCTTGAACATGCGAAATTCAAAAATTTTGCATAATCAAAGGACAAACAAAAGGGTCATCCAAGTGTAGACGTTGAATGGGGGTTCAAATGATTCGAAGATGCAATGTTGATTATGCCTCTGTACTCTGTCCCTGTTTCTTTCTGATGCTCATTATTCACTTATTTCGTATTTTATTCGTATCTTATTTCACGTGCAATGATGTCGACCTTGTTTTCTTTACCGTCAACACTTGATTGACCTTTTTTTTTTCTGGAAGTGGTTACAAAATCTCAAATACGCCAAACCCAAGGGAAACCAGCAAAGATGACCTTGTCTTCAAGAGCACTCAAATGCCCGGCAAAATTGTGGGGCACGTGGGAACATCCGGGATACCCCGCGCTTGCGTTTAAGTTAGCGCATACTCTGCAGTTGACGCTAGTAGCAAAATATCTCGCACTCTATTAACCTCGAATGTCTACGGCTTACCACAAACCTTGTTTCATCATATGATTAGTTGCTGGCTATTTCTACGTGTTCTCGGCATGGAGAGGTGTCATTTGATACCATGAGCATTCTCGTACGGCATTTACAGGTCACGTAACCGACCCTTTTTTATTTCTGAAAACGTTTACAAGATAGCTAGATCCCAGATGCGCCAAACCCGTGTGAAGTCAGCAAAAATAACCTTATGTTCAAGAACAGCTGGGAGGTCTACCTCGAGTACCTCCTAACATCGAAGCTATACTTTCTCTGTCTTCTTTTTTCCAGGTGGACTCGCGAAGGAAGCAGTGGTACGCACTCAAGGACGAGAATTACGAGAAAACCACGGGAGGATTCATCCTGCTCGAGATAGACCTCATTTACAATCCCGTACGTGGGTTTCCTCCACATTGCTTTGGCGCGGCGTCTGCTGGGTTAAGTTCGCGTAGTCAATCTCTTCAAGGGAAACATATGTGCTATATCGCGGTTCACACATACGGCCACTCGCGGTTCAGGCATTACTTTTTCCGAAAAAGTGAAGAGCGGTGCGCGGTATGCCGTCGATCGCTGCGTATCTGAACGCTCACCCGAGCCGAACCGCGGCTGGCAATCGCAGCGTACGGACGATTGTGCTAAGCGAACCCTTGCTGTTCCCACATAAAAAAAACCATGAAAACGGAGCGAAGCATAGAGGAGCACCTTTCCTGATAAAATTTTTGTTTATAAAAATGATGCCCACCAGTCGACCTATCTCGTTTCCGCAGGTGAAGGCTATCATAGGCTGCTTCAAGGACAAAGGTCCTGGCCCTCCGGCGCTCAACGACACGGAGCTGACGAGGAGGGTAGGTATCCCTACATTAAAGGAACGTTAAACATGCATTAAAGTAAGATTAAAGTCTTATCTGGCGCTCGTAGAGGAGCCAGAGCTTCTCTAGCTTGTGATGGCTTGTCTTACGAGTTCAACTATTTTGTCAGCATTCCTGCACGTGCGGCGAGTGTATAATGGTTGTGCGCGTGTATATTCTGTGCTTACATATTGGGTGCGTCCTGGAATTAGTTGCGAGTTGGCGTTCTTTCTGTCTCCTCTTTTCTTCGGTCGGATTTTAACCTTGCGCCTCACATCCTTCCTAAGCGATGCACGTGCCAGCTAGCCCGATTAACATAGCGCCTTGCTAAACTTCAGCCCTTATTTCGTGCACTTCGACTCGGCGTAGCGTTTTACAATGGCGGAGACGTTACAGCGTCGATGCATGCCCTGTGACTGTTTAATGAATGCATCTGGAAACTGAAGCGCCGGTTACATCTTATGACACTGTCCAATCGTAACGCGCTAGAAACATTCTTGTGGTACGAGACTCTTCTTTTTTTAAAGAAAGAAACAAAACACGAAAGCTAGCTTGGCGATGATTACTTCAGTGCCGACTGGTTTACGCCTGCAGGAGAGTGGCGTACAGTCTAGGACTCTAGGTCACTGCAATAAGAAACGGCGCAGTTTCAGTAAACACAACACTTCTCCGCCAGGCCTCACCACTGTATGTCACCACTGCACCCTTTTTTTTTTTTTGATGATTCCGGATGGTGTCGCCTGCTTCAGTGTAGCAACCAGTGATTTGTGAATGTCGGCGTAAAGAATTTTTTTTTAATTAAACTTTCTTTGTACTAGCCAAAATCACGATCCCATATTGAGACACGCCATAGCGGGTGACCCCGGCACGCGAGCGTGTTGCATTTCGCTCCCATCGAAACGCGGCCACCGCGACCGGGAACCGAGCCCACGACCTCGTGCTTGGCAGCGCAATGCCGTATAGCCACCAATCCACCACGGCGAGTCGCCGCGAGCTGCCATCACTAGCACTGCGTATTTGTACGTATCCTAGCGCTTGCCTCGACAGCAGCGCCCGTGTACTATATGGAGGCGTGCACGCCCTAGCCGCTTTCCACTTAAGCACTCCAGTACTTCCGTGTACGTCTAGGCAATCAGTTTTCATTCGGTTTTCAATGGTCCTGCACTCATCGCGTTGCTCGCATAACAAAGCTGCTTCAAAAGCGAGAGCCCACTTAGCGGTAATGTTTTTTCACGAATCCTCTTCACAACGTAGGCCTTGACTCGGAACATGTCACGTGTGAAGGCGGTGTACCAACGCTACAAGCGGACCGAGCGCTTCGTCCTCGGCTGCTTCAAGTGGGAGTCCATCCCGCGGTCCATGATCGCCCTCACGGTGAGAGCCCCCATCTACGATTACGATGTCCTTTTTAGTAGTGTGGCGTTAAAATGGCGAGTTGGGTTAACATTTGGACGATTGACACTATAGCAGCGACGAGGAAGTGCACAGGGCCGCACAGATTTCTCTTACTGCGACAGGAGTACGTGTCAAACCTCGATTTAACGAAATCATATTTTACGATATTTTCGATTTAGCGAAGTGCTTGCTATTTCCAGGTGCATGTTCATACAGCCTTACATACTGAAAACCTCGAAGCAACGAAGTGAAATGAACATCTCGTTATTTTAAATGAAACATTAAGAGTGAATATGGATAAAATATGGGAAAAATATAAAGGAAAAAGGTATGGTTGATCCCTCTTTCATAGAAATCGGCAGAACACGAAAGTGAAACGTGTCTTCCCAAAAGTTGTTGCATGTTTGCTCCGTGAACTCACGGTTCGTTGCAGCGAAAGGCGCACCGTTTGAGGGTCGCCGGCAGTGTTGCAAGTTTGCTTGGCGCGCGGTCTTCTTTTGGCGAGCGGCATCCTGCTGCCGAGTCGCTCCGGGGAAGGTACGAGCATTTTGGCCCGCCTCCGTTGTGTCTTGTGCAGCCAGTTTATAGTTGCGACGCGCTCAGCTTCCAAGAATTCGAATGGCATAGTTCGCAGCGTGCGCCGCGAACGCGCAAAGGCATTCTGCTTCACGTGGGCGTGTATCTCGCCGGACGAAGGCGAGACTCGCCCGTCGACATCGTTGCCTTTCCGCGGCGCTTGGCGCAGCAGTTTTCTTACTTGATGCTATCGCAAGCGAAGCACTAGGCGGCGTTCAAGCACTGCTGATGCATGTTGACGCTGCACTCCGTAGGCGACGACGTGTCACAGGATAATCGGACGCGAAAGACAAACCATGTGCGGTGACTGCGTCGTCACCTCAGCGCCTACACCAGGCTACACAGCGTTGCAGCCATTGCAGCCTCCGCTGGGCTAAGACTACTGAAGCGTTCACTACAAGCGGTCCGTTAGTGTCGTGATACAGCACTTCGCTTCACCGCTCCTAGATGATGGCGCCAACCCTGTCAAGAGACAGCATATTTTACGCGTTCGCGCCGGCGTCACATCCGTTACAGGAAGTTGATGGTGGACCTTGGCATAAAACACTTTCGCGATAAAAACGCGCTCAATCAACAACACCTAGATAGCACAAGGCCTTTTCACTCCGATCCATGACGTCATGCTACCTGGCCCGACTGCCATAGAATCTAATGGGGATGCTCCCGAGTAGGCAACAGTGATTTTGACGTCACCGCTTTCATCACGCCAGCCTTGTCAATAGAAATTTCGGGCCAGGTAACGTGACTTCATGGATCGGAGTAAACAGGCCTTGTGCTATCTAGGTGGTGTTGGCTCAACTGGCTCGCTGTACGTGCGTACGCATGCAAAAAAAAAAGCTACATATTTTCCCACTCTTTAAAAGATTGTTATTTGTATGAGTGGTTTAAGTGCTTGCGAGTTAACGATGATCTCAATATAACGAAATCTTTTCCCTGTACAGAAGTCATAACTTTTCGTCTGCCTGCCTCCACCCTAACGCGCGTCCTTTTACGACATCGCGCGATGGCCAGTGGGCAACACATTACACGTCACTCCCACAGTACGCGCATGAAAAGGCTCTGCGCGCTTTCATTTCATTTCAGTCCCACATTTTGCCGCCTGGCAACCCATTTCGAGTGCATAAGCGTTGTTTGCTGGATAAGTTATTTGTCACGTGTCTATCAACGGGCAGCCAGCAAATTAAGCGGAGGAGCCACTGAAGAAGGAAGGCAGACGTGCCTTCCTTCTTGGAAGATGACGCTGGAAGTGGAAGATGACGCTGGAGTCACAAATTATTTCTTCTCGTGAAGTATACATAGACACGACAAGTTCGTGACGTAGTAGCACGACCATGCATGTGATATCCAAATTCTAAACCAACAAGCAAAATAAAGTCATGCGCAGGTATTCCTGCCGAGCAAATCCAACTCTTTGTCAACAACGAGGAAGATGCGCTCACACAAACTTCAAGCCCTAGATTCTTGATAAAGAATGTATCTACGATATTCCCTTTTGCTTTGTGTTCTAGCTGTCCCTACAATACAGACGTCATTGTAGAACGGTGCGCAACCCCAATGCTTACAAATGGCCTGCACTGACGTCATCATGACCGCCATGCTGGGGCGGTATTCTGTAAGAGTCCACCTAGTGAAGTGTCCATTTCGGCCGCAGCTGATTGGCTAGGGCTGCTCGTCTCCTCCTCGCTCGTACAGCTGCATCCAATCAGCAGCGGCCGAAATGGTCAATCCACTAGGTGGACTCTTACAGAATAGCCCCCCTGGTGCACCGGCATGGCGACAAGCTGTGTACGTGACGTCACGTGATGAATGTCGATAATGCAGTGGCAAGTCACCGCCCGTGCCAGTGGGAGCCAGTTTCAAGTGCTCACGCACCTTGTCATTAATGCTGAGGGCAACTTAAAACCCTCCCGCAAGTCTACGGTATCTTGAACACCCCACACGTTCGGCACTCAGTAAAAAATTGAGCATGTGTATAGCACTCCGCTTTATTTCTGGATACGACAAACACGATTGCATAATCCTGCAAACGTGCATGGCGCTTAATAAATGAGCTGCATGTCATTGCTGACTACCTTTCTTTCTTTCTTTCTTTCTTTCTTTCTTTCTTTCTTTCTTTCTTTCTTTCTTTCTTTCTTTCTTTCTTTCTTTCTTTCTTTCTTTCTTTCTTTACAGAGAAGCTGTTAGCCTCTAGTTGGTCGGGATTTTTCGCGGCGCGTCCTCACAGAAAAAATACTTCTGCGATTAAAAAAAAATGACTTAAACGAGTTAAGCGAAGGAGCATATATTCTTTGGAATCATGCATACAGCATACAGAATAGCGTACGTTTCAATAAAGAACAAGCTGAAAACAAGCATCCGAAACACATAATTGGCGCTAAGGCGCTCGTGATGGCAACGCGAAGCACGTATAGCGCTCCCCGCATACGTTTCCCAGAATATATTACTGTTGCGACAGCTGCCGCAATGATGCTACACACTCTAAGAACAGTTTACACCCTTTGGCTTGCCCCTTCTGCCACACAAAAATAATCGTCATCTGCCTTGATGCGTTTCCTTTCTTTATCGCTGCAAGCCCGGAACTTTCCAGTGACGAACGGCACGCGCGTTATCAGAAGAGGCACTTCAAAGGGTGTAAACTGTTCTATGCTGATAACGCGCGTGCCGTTCGTTACTGGAAAGTTCCGGGCTCGCAGCGATAAAGAAAGGAAACGCATCAAGGCAGATGACGATTATTTTTGTGTGGCAGAAGGGGCAAGCCAAAGGGCGTAAACTGTTCTTAGAGTGCACTCTTAGGCAAAGTTACACCCTTTGGCGTGCCCCTTCTGCCACACAACGATAATCGTTGTCTGCCTTGATGCGTTTCCTTTCTTTAACGCTGCGAGCCCGGAACTTTCCAGTAACGAACGGCACGCGCGTTATCAGCATAGAACAGTTTACACCCTTTCGAGTGCCCCTTCTGATAACGCGCGTGCCGTTCGTTACTGGAAAGTTCCGGGCTCGCAGCGTTAAAGAAAGGAAACGCATCAAGGCAGATAACGATTATCGTTCTGTGGCACAAGGGGCAAGCCAAAGGGTGTAACTTTGCCTAAGAGTGCAGCTTGCGACGCGGGGTGTGACGTCCCAAGCCTTTCGTATATAACATTACTAGCCTAGCAACTGATTTCGTTGTTGTTGCGGCATCGCTACGGGGTAGGCAACGCATAGTTATGGCTACCAATGAGCAGCGTGAACACAAGGAGCGCCTAAGGGAAAAGAAACGGCAACAAGACTAGAGGTGGCGTACTGCGAAAATTACAGATGCTCCCATTACTACCATTGCTCTAAAGTAGTAAAGCATTGTATACCGCCTCAGCAGTTTTAGTGGTGGTTTTCAACAGCTTCGCTGGACATTCGCTTTCGCAGTGCCGTGATGGCGATTCAACGTTTGTTCAAGTTAAGTGAAATGTCGTGCAGGTATGACGTAACTTTCAAGTTCTTCTTTTCGTTTTTTCTCACCACCAGTTGTTCATTTCGAACTTTTTTCTTCAGTGTAAGGTTTTTTTGTTCTGCGATTCTGTCACGCCCATGAGAATAGGATCTCTCTGGAGAGATTGCCGTCCGTGGGAGGTATAGTGGTTAGTTATGCAGCTATTTATTTAATCGTCACTATTTATTTATTTATTTATTTATTTATTTATTTATTTATTTATTTATTTATTTATTTATTTATTTATTCAGTATTAGCCTAGAAAGTACTGACGATAAGTGTGCTCTGCAACATCGAGCGCAATGCATATATCCTATAAAAGATCTACCAGCAGTTGCAAGAAATGTTTTATCCCGACGTGGGTCCCTCCCCATGGCTGATGGTCGGAACCTAAATCAGCCGATCACTTTGGCGCACATCACTGACTTCTAATGATGCGTGTTTAGGCGTTGGACAAGTACAGTGATGACCCATAGTTCACAAGAAACTAAGCAGGTGAGGCCATTACAGGGTCATCATAAGGTCATCACAGCTTTACACAAGAGTACAATAAGGTTCCTCAGCTATACCTCTCTGTGATTGAACTATAGGAACGCACGGCACCGTGCCTTCTTGAAGTTTTCGAGGTTAATACGTTAAGACGGCGCCATGTTGGCCCGTCGCCGACGGGCGCGATTCCCACAATTCCCCAAAGCGGAGCATTCGGGCTCCTATTCGACGACACGGAGAAAGCTTTCCTTGACGCCGCGCAGGCAAGGTGGCGCAGGCAAGTGCGAAAACGTTTAGGCGTCGCTTGACACCCAACCACGATGGCGCAGCACCCACAGCGAGAAGCTATACTCCCGTTGCCATGACTCCCGTTGCCATGACTCCCGTTACCATGACTCCCGTTGCCATGCGCACTGTTCCGAGTCACACTGCACAAGTGTATCGTGGTGTACTTCGAGAAGTGGCTCGTTCTAGTGTTTTTGGAAACCTGGTGCTTTTTTTTTTGTAATGTGGACAACACTATCGCGTGTGGACAACGTCCCACCATAGGTGTTTCGGAGGACTCCCCAAATTACTTTTTTTTTGCGCTGAAGCGCCCTGGCCACGATCGTGTATACACATTCAGTCAACGCACGCGCGCTGCAGCTGTTCACCTGGCTGACCCTCAAAGGCGAGCCGTACATGGTGCCCCTGGTGGGCGCCTCGCTGTTCTTCGCCGGAATGATCGTCTCCTGCTGCTGCCCCTTCGATGACGACGATAAGGTAGACACGACGACGTCGCGTCTGCGTGGTCAGATCTACGCGATCGCCGCGCGATGAACGTACGGGGCGCAGGAGGAATGTATACGTATACGGGACACATTTGGGCGGGAGAGCACGTTTAGCCCCTCCCCCCACCCCCCCCCCACCCACCTCTCCTGATCAGCGGGAGAAGAATAGTATCGAGTAAACACCGGCAAAAAAAAGAAGTAACGTAACGACGCGTGGCAATTTACAGCGGCTTTACCTGTTTTTCTTTTGCCGGTGTTCGTTTTACCAGAATTACTACAAACGTAAATTTTTACGCTCGGCGCAAGACGCGCCTACCCGCAGTGGTTGCTCAGTGGCTATGGTGTTGGGCTGCTGAGCACGAGGTCGCGGGATCTAATCCCGGCCACGGCGGCCGCATTTCCATGGGGGCGAAATGCGAAAACACCCGTGTGCTTAGATTTAGGTGCACGTTAAAAAACCCCAGGTGGTCGAAGTTTCCGGAGTCCTCCACTACGGCGTGCCTCATAATCAGAAAGTGGTTTTGGCACGTAAAACCCCATAATTTAATTTTTTTTTAAGACGCGCCTATGCAGCATGAGAAATTTCTTGAACGTTGCCGGGAATTCTGTAGCAAATGAGTTGTGTCTGATGAGATTATGCGCGGGTCACGAATAAGTGTTCATGATGACAGATAAGACGATGGTGCACATTCTAGGATGTACACAGGCACGTACCCAGGATTTTTTTTCGGGGGGGGCCCACCACCTCCATCATCATCATCAACAACATCATCATCATCATCATCATCATCCTGTTTTATGTTCACTGCAGGACGAAGGCCTCTCCCTGCGATCTCCATTTACCCCTGTCCTGTACCAACCGATACCAACTAGCGCGCGCGAATTTCCTAATTTCATCGCTCCACTTAGTGTTTTGTCGTCCTCGATTGCGTTTTCCTTCTCTTGGTACCCATTCTGTAACCCTAATGGTCCAACGGTTATCTAACCGGCGCATTACATGACCTGCCCAGCTACATTTTGTCCACTTGATGTCAATTAGAATATCGTCTAAACCCGTTCGCTCTCTGATCCAAACCGCTCTCTTTCTCTCTCTTAACGTTATGCCCAGCAATCTTCGTTCGACCGCTCTTTGCGCGGTCCTTAACTCATTCTCAAGTCTCTGCCCCATATGTCAGCACTGGAAAAATGCACTGATTGCACATCTTACTTTTCAATAATAATGGTAAGCTTCCAGTCAGGAGCTGGCAATGTCTGCCGTATGCGACCCAACCTATTTTTATTCTTCTGTGAATTTCCTTCTCATGATCAGGGTTCCCTGTGATTAATTGACCTAAGTAAACGTACTCCTTCACAGTCTCTAGTGGCCGACTGGCGATCCTGATCTCTTGTTCCGTTGCCCGGCTATTTATCATTATCGTCATCTTTGCATATTAATATTCAACCCCACTCTTACACTCTCTCTGTTAAGGTCTCCAATCATTTGTTGTAACTCGTCTGCATTGTTGTTGAATGGAACAATGTCATCGGCAAACCGAAGGTTGCTGAGATATTTGCCGTCGATCTTTACTCCTAAGCCTTCCCAGTTTAATAGCTTGACTTCTTCTAAGCACGCAGTGAATAGCTTTGGAGAAATTGTGTCTCCCTGTCTGACCCATTTCCCTCTAGGTATCTCCCTGCTTTTCTTGTGTAGAATTAAAGTAGCTGTAGAACCTCTGTATATATTCTTACGCGAAGGACGAGCCAGTAAGACGAGAAACTATTTACAGATTATATTTACAACAACGGTTGCAGCACTGACCGGTTAGATTCACAGCGCGAGCCCAGTTCGTTCTTCCTCCTCTTTTCTGGAGTGATGGCGCCCACGCACCTCGTTCAAATAAACAAATACCACACACATGTAGCAATATTTTTCAAGCTTTTTACGTAAGCGTTCTGTACTCCTTGAATACGTAGTGCCTCTAGACTGCTGGTATCTCTACTGAATCAAATGCATTTTCGTAATCTATATAAGCCACATTGAGAGGCTTATTGTACTCTGCAGATTTCGCAATAACGTGATAGATGACATGGATGTGATCCATTGTAAGGTATCTCTTCCTGAAACCAGCCTGTTCCCTTGGTTGACAAAATCCAGTGTTGCCCTTATTCTATTGGAGATTATTTTGGTAAATATCTTATATAATAGTGGGAGCAAGCTAATGCTCCTATAATTTTTCAATTCTTTAACGTCTCCTTTTTTGTGGATTAGTATAATGTCTGCATTCTTCCAGTTTTCTGGGACCCTTGCAGTCGATATACACTTCGTATAAAGAGCCGCCAGTTTTCTAAGCATTATGTCTCCTCCATCTTTGATTAAATGGACTGTTATTCCACCTTCTCCTCCCGCTCTTCATCGTTTCATGTCTTGCAGCGCCCTTCTGACCTCATCGCTAGTTATAGGAGAGTTTCTGTATCCTGTTCATTACTGTTTCTAAGTGAGGTATCGTGACTCCTCTGGATACTGTATACAGGTCAGCTTAGAATTTTTCCGCTGCTTTTACTGTATCTTCGAGATTGCTTATGATATTATCCCTCTTATCTTTTAGTGCATACACCATGGTTTGTCCTATGCCAGGTTTCTTTTTACTGATTTCAGGCTGCGTTCATTTTTTTACGGCTTCTTCAGTCTTTCACATGTTATAGTTTCGAATATCAGTTATTTTCGCCTTGTGGATCAGTTTTGACAGTTCCGCGAATTGCGTAACGCTGTGCGGCCGCCAGTCCCACACAACCGCGCAGAGCGCAGGACTCTGCGACTCTGGACGTACTGCGCTCACCGAGAAAGGTTAGAAAAACACCCACATAAGCACAGCAGAGAAGTGGCTACGTGAGGCGGTTCGACCGATAACTGTAGAAGCATCATTCAAAGCAAGTAATTATTCTCCACTTCCGGTGGCGTTTTCTCTACTTCCTTTTTAAATAAAAAGATGTTGATCCATAAATATTCTCATAAACAACGGTTAAGATTTTTATTATTCGCTTTTGCTTGCAGTTTGGTTGTTGCCTTGGTTTCTCCCTTAGTAGATCGCCTAATTTCTCAACTCCTTGCGATTTTTGTTTCCGGTTTCCAATTTTGCACGAAAAGTGCTATACAATTAAGGAAAAACAGACGAGGTAACTGACGGCAGTCATCTTGCTTATGGGTTTAAGGGTTATCGCAGGATTTCATGATGGACGCTCTTTCACATCATTTTATTTCCCACCTTATCTAACCCATATCACGTGTATATGGTTCCGGGCATCTGCCAGCGTCGCGGCGAGCCGTAACTCAAGGAAATAATGAAGCAAAGAGAAAAGTTAAACGCAATTGGTGTTTTCTCCGGCCGCAACTCGTTCCATGAGAGTGCAGACCAGCTGAGTAACAGCCGCATCCCTCTCCTGGTCCCAGGATCAGCCTAAACAAAGAAGGTTGAACTAACAAAAGCAACAGCTATGCGCGTGACGGTTGAATAGATGGTGACAACTGAGCGCATCTCGAGTTAATCGCGCGGGTGCGGAATCTATGAGAAAACTTTCCTTCACATTACAAGAAATGCCGATAACTACCGCCATCTAAAAGGAGTGAAAAAGGCAGCATAAGGCTGACCGATGAACAGCTGCCAAGTCTCAACATTAATCTGGCGGCGCTTTAGGAATGTGTGAGGAGTGGTGGCGTGGGTGGGGAGGAGGGGGGGGGGTATGCCACTTGATTTCGGGGGGGGCCCGGGCCCCCCCGGGGCCCCCCCCCCCCCTGGGTACGTGCCTGGATGTACATCATCATAACCAGCAATTACTCTGACACTTGACCGAGGGATTAGATTCGACGACCGACGAGCATGCTCGTCGCTATCGTTGCGATTCGAGTGCGTGTGTGCGTTATTTACATAAATGCGCAGCTTTAGGCGCAACCTTAATCCAATATTGGACGGTAACCCTGGCGCTCGCTGGCGCGGCCGCTGCAGAATGTCGAAGTGAAACTTTTTTTTTTTTCGTTCCGGTTTTCCTTCCGGTTCAGCGCTAACGGTTCAGTTCCGGTTCGGCTACGCAGCGAAAAAAAAATAAAATGTTCAAATCGGTTCGAACTGGATCGAGTAAATTCACACAACGGAAGGTTACTTACAGGAAAACATCATAAACTTATTTTGTAAGAAAGTTCGACGCTGCTGCTATGCTGCAAAAAAAACGCGTTTTGTTTTTTTTTTTTTGGCCGTACGTATATTTAGTTGTTAGAGTAGTGGTAGAGTAAAAAAAAAATCGTAACACTCTGTTTCAGTACCGGTTCGAGCAAAGCAAGGTAGAGAAAATAAAAAAATAAAAGACGGTGTGTCTTTTTTTTTTGGGGGGGGGGGGGGGGATTCAGTTTCAATTCGATACCCTGGTGGCCAGAGGCCTTTCTAACCAGTTAGAGCACTGCGATTGGAGGTAAAACCTTGGACAGAAAAGATGCGCCGTCATTCCGACGAGTGGTTGAGCAGCGTTAAGTGTAAACTGAGGTTCAAAATGCCCGAAACAAATACACAGAAAACAATTTTTTTTCTGTGTGTTTTTGTCGCAGGGTATGCATATATTGTTCCAAGGATCTCTATAGATCAAGAAATACTGGCGTTCTGTGCGAAAAAGTGAATTTTGCGGTTTGGATGACTGCGTAACTGTCGAACGTCTAATCGGTGGTGTAAGTTAATAGACAACAAAGCACGCTATACTTCTCCTTTGCTCAACTTTCAGGACTTTCAAGAAGACGGCCAACAGAGCGAGGAGGAAAGCGTGAGTTTATGTTCCTGCAGCATAACATCCCAACATCAAATGAGCTTCATATCAAACTATCCACCGTGAATCTAGAAAAAAAATTGCCGCTGCCCAAGTGCGCCATTCGAAACGCCGCAAAACGTGGACCCATATTCCAAACGTATTTATCGAAAACGGTGTCACAAGCAAGATACTGAAAAGTACGTTGAATTAAGCTAGTTGATGCAGAGTCATTTCCCTAACAGCGCGCGAACAAACAAGAAGACACAACGCTCGTGTTTGTCGTTTTTCGTATGTCTTCTCTGTGTCATCGTTCGCGCTGTTATGGAAAGTATATACTCTAAGTATGCACAAAACTTGTACGGAACACGATCACTAACGGTCTTGTCGCTGGAATATTCGGTAGTTGGCAGCAAACCGCCAAGAACAAGATTAAGCTTCCCGTACACAATGTCTGTGGTAGCCGCGCTGCAAGATCATATTATAGGTGCCACAAAACAAAAGTATATCTCGTCTTCTCTCGCTGGGAAATAAAACAAATAAAGAGACCACCGTAATTTAGTTCAAATAGGCACCAAATTCATTGCTCGCAAATTTGTCACGCTTTTCTACCACGCGGCAAAAAAAAAAGAACGAAGTTCTACCGACGTATTTGATGCGGTAAAGTTCGATCAGTAAAGACAAAGGCTGGGCGAAGGGAGCACGTTTTTGATGCAACGCCCTTGCAGGTATGCCATCGTACAGTCGCATACAGAATTATGACGTCACCAGATAGGTCAGCAGAGCGGAATGGCAGTCGTGACGTATATATGGGACACCGTAGCCGGCAATATATATATATATATATATATATATATATATATATATATATATATATATATATATATATATATACATAGTTTTATGGGGTATTTCGTTTATTGCAAGAATGTTGCTCACGACAACGCAAACGTTTCACTAACCATTAGACAACACGGCTGTAGCTTAATGTCAACTTAAAATTAGGTATCATGACCACTTTTGCATGTTGCCACCCAAGTCCAACGTTTGGCCACATATTGAGCCATTAATATCCGTTCTCGCTGTCGCCGTCTCCGGTCCTCCCCTACTTAAATATCGCATATATACCGCAACCTTTTAAAGAAATTAGCTCATGTATCACATGGAACCGAAAGAAATATACATAGCCCCATAGAATGTGAGCAGCATACTAGATATGGAAGTTACAGGGCACAAGTTTTTATTTGCCCGTCCGTGCATCCTCCCGTCCGTCCGTCCGTCCGTCCGTCCGTCCGTCCGCCCGTTCGTTCGTTCGTTCGTTCGTTCGTCCGTCCGTCCGCCCGTTCGCGCGTTCGTTCGTTCGTTCGTTCGTTCGTTCGTCCGTCCGTCCGTCCATCCGTCCGTTCGTTCGTTCGTTCGTTCGTTCGTCCGTCCGTCCGTCCGTCCGTCCGTCCGTCCGTCCGTTCGTTCGTTCGTTCGTTCGTTCGTTCGTTCGTTCGTTCGTTCGTCCGTCCGTCCGTCCGTCCGCCCGTTCGCGCGTTCGTTCGTTCGTTCGTTCGTTCGTTCGTTCGTTCGTTCGTTCGTTCGTCCGTCCGTCCGTCCGTTCGTTCGTTCGTTCGTCCGTCCGTCCGTCCGTCCGTCCGCCCGTTCGCGCGTTCGTTCGTTCGTTCGTTCGTTCGTTCGTCCGTCCGTCCGTCCGTTCGTTCGTCCGTCCGTCCGTCCGTCCGCCCGCCCGCCCGTTCGCGCGTTCGTTCGTTCGTTCGTTCGTTCGTTCGTCCGTCCGTCCGTCCGTTCGTTCATTCGTTCGTTCGTCCGTTCGTCCGTCCGTCCGTCCGTCCGTCCGTTCGTTCGTTCGTTCGTTCGTCCGTCCGTCCGTCCGTTCGTTCGTTCGTTCGTTCGTTCGTCCGTCCGTCCGTCCGTCCGCCCGTTCGCGCGTTCGTTCGTTCGTTCGTCCGTCCGTCCGTCCGTCCGTTCGTTCGTTCGTTCGCCCGTCCGTCCGTCCGTCCGTCCGCCCGTTCGCGCGTTCGTTCGTTCGTTCGTTCGTTCGCGCGTTCGTTCGTCCGTCCGTTCGTTCGTTCGTTCGTTCGTTCGTCCGTCCGTCCGCCCATTCGCGCGTTCGTTCGTTCGTTCGTCCGTCCGTCCGTCCGTCCGTCCGCCCGTTCGCGCGTTCGTTCGTTCGTTCGCGCGTTCGTTCGTCCGTCCGTTCGTTCGTTCGTTCGTCCGTCCGTCCGCCCGTTCGCGCGTTCGTTCGTTCGTTCGTTCGTTCGTTCGTTCGTTCGTCCGTCCGTCCGTCCGCCCGTTCGCGCGTTCGTTCGTTCGCGCGTTCGTTCGTCCGTCCGTTCGTTCGTTCGTTCGTCCGTCCGTCCGTCCGCCCGTTCGCGCGTTCGTTCGTTCGTTCGTCCGTCCGTCCGTCCGTTCGTTCGTTCATTCGTTCGTTCGTTCGTTCGTCCATCCGTCCGTCCGTCCGCCCCTTCGCGCATTCGTTCGTTCGTTCGTTCGTTCGTCCGTCCGCCCGTTCGCGCGTTCGTTCGTTCGTTGATTCGCGCGTTCGTTCGTCCGTCCGCTCGTCCGTCCGTCCGCCCGTTCGCGCGTTCGTTCGTTCGTCCGTCCGTCCGTCCGTCCGTCCGCCCGTTCGCGCGTTCGCGCGTTCGTTCGTTCGTTCGTTCGTTCGTCCGTCCGTCCGTCCGCCCGTTCGCGCGTTCGTTCGTTCGTTCGTTCGTTCGCGCGTTCGTTCGTCCGTCCGTTCGTTCGTTCGTTCGTTCGTCCGTCCGTCCGTCCATCCGTCCGCCCGTTCGTTCGTTCGCGCGTTCGTTCGTCCGTTCGTCCGTCCGTCCGTCCGTTCGTTCGTCCGTCCGTCCGTCCGTCCGCCCGTTCGCGCGTTCGTTCGTTCGTTCGTCCGTCCGTCCGTCCGTTCGTTCGTTCGTCCGTCCGTCCGTCCGTCCGCCCGTTCGCCCGTTCGCGCGTTCGTTCGTTCGTTCGTTCGTTCGCGCGTTCGTTCGTTCGTCCGTCCGTCCGTCCGTCCGTCCGTCCGCCCGTTCGCGCGTTCGTTCGTTCGTTCGTTCGTCCGTCCGTCCGCCCGTTCGCGCGTTCGTTCGTTCGTTCGTCCGTCCGCCCGTTCGTTCGTTCGCGCGTTCGTTCGCGCGTTCGTTCGTTCGTTCGTTCGTCCGTCCGTCAGCCCGTTCGCGCGTTCGTTCGTTCGTCCGTCCGTCCGTTCGCGCGTTCGTTCGTTCGTTCGTTCGCGCGTTCGTTCGTTCATTCCTTCGTTCGTTCAACAGCGTTCATGCTCGCTGAGGATCGTCTTTGTCAGCGTGTTCCCAAGAGTGGCGCAAAACGTGGCGAGCGCCATTTCAGTCGAACGACGGCTTTCGTCATTTCATTGGGACTTGAAACATCGAATGAGAGCGCGAGTTGCGGCTATTTCCGTGCCGCCATAAATGCAACACCTACGCCTCCCCGTCTCCTTCTCTATAATAACGGACGGCAAACCCTCCAACGGGTACCGGCCGGAGCACGGCGTTCATAATTCACGAGATCGAAATACGTATACCGGCGATGACGCTTACCACGATAACACCGGGATTGTTTTGTTATTTATCAGTTGGTGGGAAATAAGACTCGACTTTTGGTTAAAAGCTACTGCCGTAGCTCCTAGCTCAATATAACCGTCCACTTTTTGTTGACATGTGATATCAAAAAAATAATACGATTTTCTTTAGGCATGGACCCCCGTCGTGTTGGTACAAAAGCAACAATATCTGCGGAAATTTAAGTTTTAAGAGGCAATTCTGCTTCACCGGTTTTAGTCTGCCAACACTCAACGCGGTATATAGGCCGTTGAGCTTCCTACAGGAAATTGCACAGAAATATCGCGCAAGTGTCCACGGAAGCTGCGAATATGGCGATTCGGCCAGATTGACGAATGCAGTATACATAAATTTTGCCTAAACTTCGCTTTTCTTTCTCTCTCTCGCTTTAAGCGACCTTGTGGCTCTGTAAATCGATTTTATTCAACGAGATATTGCGTTATAACTTCGATTCGCAATAACTGAGTATGTAGGCAGAGTTCAAATGCATTCATGCTTCAGAAAAATGATTGCTTGTAAATTTAGTCCAATAGGCAGATAAAGCCACAATAACGTCTGGCGCCACAAGCACAAAGAACAGACAAAAGTCACGTGCTGCCCATGCATCGTAGCTGAACGATCGCAAGGCCTGAGCAACAGAAATCTCAAAGCTTAAGTTATAACCTGGCCTCCGAGATTGCAACGACGCGCCTTCTGCCGGTAAACATCTCGGAGGTCACGCTTATAGGCAAGGCTGCTCCTCCTTTCCGGCGACGGGAGTACGAAACCTCTGCGAGCCCGTCGCCGTCAGGTTTATTCCTAATG
This sequence comes from Dermacentor albipictus, assembly GCF_038994185.2. Taxonomy (NCBI): domain Eukaryota; kingdom Metazoa; phylum Arthropoda; class Arachnida; order Ixodida; family Ixodidae; genus Dermacentor; species Dermacentor albipictus. Next base: position 398,603,095 of record NC_091821.1, read on the forward strand.
AAAGAAGCCGTGATGGTTTTGCCCAGTTCTGTGAATATAAGCGAAAGTGCTTCGTGGGAGGCGCTCACTTTGCTTTCATTTTTTTTTTCTATTGCAATGGCGCAGTCGCGGCAATCCCTCAAGGGAAAGCTGGTGCGGCTCCAAGAGATGGCCGCCACCATGCAGAACACCATGGGTGCGGTGGCCTCGTACGGCGAGCGGATTCACAAGTCAGTGAATGATCCTCTTGTTCACTCGCCTTGGCCTATCTCGCTTAAATACCGCATATACTCGTGTAAAAGGGTCGCACTTTTTTTTCTCTAGCATCTCGGCTTGGTGCGGCCCTTACATGAATCAGGCCGATGACGGCCCGGTAAAGGTTCGGACCGTTTCCGCAACTGTGGCAGAGGTAAAGAGAGGCGCAAATGACATGTTATAAGCGTTCTTGTTATTTTATTTTAGTGATTCAAACAGGGCTCCCTTCTCTAGAAGCGAAATGCCACCGATCTGACTGGAGACACTGGGCTTCTTCGATTTTCCACTTCTGGCTACCCGCGGGCTGCCAGAGCCAGCCAGAGCGTCTTCGTTTTTCTCGGGTTGCTCCGCCCACCGCGATACGCACTTCCGCTGGGCGTTCGTTTTGCTCGCGCTGGACGGTTCTGGCTACCCGCGGGCTGCCAGAACCTGCCAGGACGATTTTGGTCTGGCTGCTCTCTGGAAGTTCTCTGGCTAGCAGACGACTAAAAGAGGCGATGGGCGCTCGCCGCCATCTTTACGGGGACTTCACGGATTGCAACGCGGGCGCTTGAGGACTTAATTTACCTCGCTCAGCCAACTGTCTACGGTCATCTTCGGATTTCCTTACTTCTAGCGTTATGTTTTTAGGTGCTAACGCTCCGCTCCGCATCGCGAAGCGGTGTGATACGAGCCGTGGTGAATCGTTTGAAGCTTTTGTGTGTGTGTGTCCCCTGATTGCTTCTTCGCGGCGGTAAACAGCGCGCCGCGCTCTCATGCGTGCATGTTATCTGCATCGTGTTCCACGCAAGTTGTAGACGCTCATTCGCACATTGCGGTACATTTTGGGTTCGTATTTCTCTGGTGGCGTTCCTTTTGACATATCTCGCGTATGTATATCTCTCCTTTGCAGTTAGCGAAGGCTTTGCAACTAGCCCGTGTTCGCTCCGTCTCTCCGTCGTATGCTTATAGGTGGCAGCTCGAAACCGATATGTATTTGAGCTGCAGGCCGTTGATCTGAGAACACACTAATTGCACTCGCTACATTTAGACACACGTACATTGCATGGCTTATTGCTCTCGTGATTGCGACCAATGTTGTTTTGCGTGTGGAACATTTCGCTGGTCACAGGCGACGTGCATTTTGACGCGCCAGCCGCGTCCCCAGCTCCTCAAATGAGAAGCACCATCAGCCGCAACAAACTTTCTGAAATCGAAGCCCAAGCAGGTCGGCGCGAAATCTTAAGCGTATGAGACGTACCCGATAACCTGCTTTTTCATGTCTTGTGATGACACAACGCTAACTCATCAATGTCGCCGATGGTCGACGTGATCGCTGCGAGCAGGGATCCTCCAGCCATCGCTTTCGAGTATACAATCACGATTTCGCGTTTTGTCATCCGCCGCGTCGGAGGCCATCTGTTGCGCTGCGCAAGGCGAGGTTGGCCGAGTACGCGTCCTGCGCCGAGTCGCGCGAAAGTGATCGTATACCTGAATGCGACTATATATTTTCAAGCTGGCAACGCATAATTGGGCCGACTACGCCGAGCGCGCGCCGGCCTCGCCGGGCGCTGCCGTGCTGGTAGCATGTTTACATTTGGCCAGCTGTACCGGCGTTCGATTTTGCAAACTTCGGGCAGGTTCGGGTTGTCTTGGGATCCCAGCCCACGTGACTTCCTGTCAGAACCGGAACTAGCTGGCTGCCGTCTGGCTGCCAGCGGGCTACCAGAACTCCGAAAATCGAAGAAGCCCACTGCCAACAAAGCCGAGACGACGCGCCACACAAAAATAATGGAGCGGCGTCGACGGTAAAGCGGCTAGCGTCACCTAGCGACAACGGACCTAACTTACATTTCCGGCGGGGCGTTTTGAATTGTTTTCCAAAATTTTTGTCCTCCAAAGTGGCGGTGCGGCATTTACACGAGGCGGCCCTTAGTTGAGTATATACCGTACCGTTATTAGCGTTACGTTATTTACCCACGCTAATAGCACTCTCGATATTTATTTGCCCCACAGAACAATCTGAGGTAACTAATGTTTTTATGAAACTTTAAAAAAAGTAAAAGTGAAGACATTGACGGCATAAAAATGGAACCGGTTATTTTTGTCATCGATTTATTAGTACCTTGCTTGACCCATATATATATAACCTTGTTTTAAGCACAGGTCTGTTCCCTCAGTGTATGAAAAAGGCCAAGGTCGCGGTACTTTACAAAAGTGGTGACAAAAACGTAACGAGTAATTACAGGCAAATATAGGTATTGCCCAAATTTTCAAAGGCTCTGGAAAAAATTATTTTCGTGAGACTATCTAAATTTTTGGACATGCATTCTGCGATTGCAGTGACACAATACAGTTTAAGGTCACGTGTGTCGACAGAAGCAGCACTTCTACATTAAATAGAGGTCATACTCGGCAACATTAAAGCAAGAAAGATCACACAAGGCGTATTCTTAGATTTTACAAAAGCGTTTGATAGGATTGTTCACCATACTTTCTTCGAAAAATTACCCTATTATGTCATCAGAGGCATTACAATTTACCTATTAAGGAGCTATCTGTACGATCGGTACCAGTCTGTGTCAATAAATAGGGAGATTATCTGTGCCCCAAAAAATCAAACGTGGTGTACCGCAGGGAAGTATGTTAGGCCCTCTTTTATTTAACCTTTATATTAATGGTATAGTAAACATAGATCGATCTATAACATGCATTATCTATGCAGACGACACGAGCTTATTCTTTGCAGGAACAAACGTAGATGAGTTGATTCAAGAAGCTAATGAAACTTGAGACAATTTATCCGAATGGTCTTGTCGTAATTCGTTACAAATCAACAACTCTAAAACCAAGGCCGTTCTTTTCCCCGCGAAAGGAACGGCTTGCAAGTACTCGCACAAACTGCTACTAAATAATTTTGAAATTGAACTTTCAGAGACTGTCAGAACTTTAGGTATTAACTTTCATCAACATATGCTGTCGGATTCCCACATTGAAGAATTATGTATTAAGCTAAGGAGAGCCCTAGGTATACTAAGGAGGTGTCAGTAGTTTCTGCCGGTTCCCCAGAAACTTCATATTCTGAATGCGCTCTTTAGTTCCCACCTACGCTACTGCCAGTTGGTATGGGCAGTGGAACTCAAACATCAAAGAAAAAGTTATATACACTTCAAAAATGTTCATTGCGGGCTGTTGCAGATTCAGGCTATAGAGATCATACATCTCATTTATTATTGAAGTTTAAGGTATTAAAATTCAGTGTTGCCTATGAACATCAACTGTTGTGTCGTTGAGGTCTGAGATTCGTAGAAATAGCCTAAACTTAAGAGGGTTAGCGCATTTACAGCCGAACATTTCATTGCGTCCCACCCGAAATTCTGAACACTGGCACATCCCCCGAACACGAACGAATTACGGACTCCAAATGTTAGAATTCACCATTCCACACGTACCCAATATCTTTAAGCTTACAGAAGATCACTTACGGATCCTTTCAGGAAGGGAGCTATTCAACATGGTCACATAATCCGCTACAAGTCTAGCAAAATTCTATCGAAACAAAGCACTCCTTTCTGATTGCAGTGTCTTATTGTTATGTTACCCTGCAGTAATTTTATTGTCTTTATTTTTGCTTTCGGTTTTTTGTGCGTGAATGATTGATGTATTTGTAGTCACCGAAGGGCGCATATAATTATCTCGAGATCTGCTTGATAATGATCGTGCAAGTTCTATTTATTTATTTTGTTTATTTTTCTATCATACGTTAAGACTACGAAGCTTGCTGTACTGTCATTCTGCTGCCTTGTACAGATGGGAGGTGGGGCTAGTCAGTCAAGCTGCATCAGTCCAACGTTTTTCCCACTTTCCACGCCACAACTGTTCTGTGTAAAACACATTGTACTGTTGCTGGTGAAAATAAACTTCAACTTCAACCTTAGAAGACAACGCCCAAAATTATGGGACGTACGTGCCCCGCGAAACAACCCGATGCCCGTGAATATAATGCGGCTTTAACGTTGGCCGCGCATGGTAAATATATAGCATTTAACCTAAATTTTAGGCTTCGTGCCAGGCTTCGCAAATTGATTTCAGAGTTTCCGTATCATTTTGCCAACTGTGTAGTGAAGCGATCCCCAAGGTATACGCTTCGCCCGCGCACTGCTATCTCATTGCGCGCGTGCGCGTAGTCACGTGGTATCACTCCTATTTCGCGGGTTTGCTCTCTTCGGCTGAAAAAAAAAATGAACACGCGATATGTACAGGCGCTCCCAGAATAATTCGGAACGCCACACACGCGGCCGCTCGCCGGCGGAGCGCACCCGTGGAAGAAGTAGTACCATGGTCTGCGCGTGCGCGGTCTCCCTAGCAAGCAAGGTTGGCTCCCTAGTGCATCTAGTTTGTGTTGCCTTGCTCCAGAACGGTAGCCCTAGGTGCCTCTTAACGCTTTGTCAAGGGGGGCTGGGCCGGTGGTGTCTGTGACAAGCTGGGTCTGCGCATGCACTCGAGTTGGAGCGTGAGCGCTCGTGTCTGCATGTTCGCGTGCTTGGCCCTTTTTTTTTTCATTTTTCGTGGGGGCTGTATTTATCATTTGCTAAAAATATTTATGGTAGGTTACCGTGACTGGCACTGGCAAAGGGCGGCGCTTTCGTCTGATGCAACCGTGATGATATCGGCGGCTCGATTGATAAGGGGATACGAACATATTTAAACAACGACAATTACGCGAATTCCGCCCTATTCCAATCGAGGCAACATGCCGAAAAGAGTGCCGATGAATGTGCGGAGAAATATAGTTAAGCTCAGTTCCCAAGGTATACCTCAACGTGAGATATGCCGCCTCACAGGAAAGTCTATAAGTGCGGTCAACCGAATAATCCAAGCCTACAGGGATGAAGATGGCCGACTCAAAGATGCAGCACGATCGGGACGACACCGATGCACGTCGGAAGAGTCCGATCTTCTTATTGTTGCTGCAGCCGTTGCTGATCCTTTTCAGAGCGCCCGCCAGATCAAGACAGCCCTCAACCTGCAAGCCAGTGAGGAAACAATTAGAAGGCGCATGCGAGAGGCTGGTCTCCGTGGATTTGTCGCGGCACAAAAGCCACACCTTACGGAGCACCAAAAACGCCTGCGCCTTGAGTTTTGCAGGCGTATGAGCGCTGGACGACTGAAGAATGGAAGGAAATAATATTTTCAGATGAATCGACGTTTTCATCTAGATGGGACCAAGAGCGCCGCTGTATGGAGACCATATAACTGCAGGTATTTTCATTTTCTTTCTGATCTTTTAAGCACAAATTCTTCGGACGCGCAAAAGGTATTTCATCTGAAAAGACCATTATCTATTCCCTTCTTTTCGTGCAGATACGAGCCTGGGTATGTTTCGGAGATCCACAGCAGCGGCCGCTGTACTGTCAACGTTTGGGGAGCAATTAGCAAAGAGGGCCTCGGTCCGCTAATCCGACTGTCCCCATCGTCCACAGCTGAAGCTTACAGTGACATTCTGGACTACCACCTATTGCCATACGCGCTGGACGGGTGATATAAAGATGGCTGCTACTTCTTCCAGCAAGACCTGAGCCCGATGCACACCGCCAGAGCTGTGGCAAAACTTCTTCAAGAACGTGGGGTTCGCGTTCTTGACTGGCCTCCGAAAGATGCAGACTTCAATGTTATGGAGAACGTGTGGGGCATGATGAAAGAAAGCTTATCCAAGCTGAATCTGGGAGGGGCCAGTGCCGACGAGCTCTGGCTCGCCATAACGCGCGAGTGGAAGCGCCTTGGTGAGAGGAGGGACTTCGTCGATGCGCTCTACGAGTCAATTCCACGCCGCGTACAAGCTGCGCTTGGTGTGGACGGCGCATTCGGGAGACATTGATAGCCCAACACGCCAATCGCTTTAGACGAAACAGTTACGTTTCGATTCTTTTTTTTTTTACTGTGGAAAAAATAAACCCCGTGTTCTTCCTATTATTTAGATTTACTATGTTCTCCTTACTACTTTTCTGCATTCATCTCACACAGCCTACCCTGGATTATCATTGTATATTTCCTCTGAGCAAAAAAAAAATCTGTATCTTCGCCAACAAACGCCGACTCGCGATCAATACGTAAGGATACTCGCTACCAGTGGTCCAGATTCCGTGATTGATTGGCGCACAATATATACGAACCACGTAACGGGGTGCGTCAATAAATGAGTAGAGTCGTGAAGAGTTCATTAGAGTGACCTTTGCATGAAGTGACTAAATTGGCCTTGATTGACATAAATTGGCCTTGATGAATGTGCGGCGTTATATCATTTTATGAACTCTTTTATTGCCACTATCGCAGACACACCCGTTAAGAGGGGTCATGTAATAGTGGAAATTGTCCTCGTATTGCGAAGCTAGTAGTAACACGGGTAGTGAGATATTTTACTAAGAGCTAATACTTCGCAGGACAGGCTAACACGGTGGAAAAATAAGGCAGCTTTGCCGTTGTAGCCAAGCCGCCCCACTAGCACGTAATCACGCAAAGCATTGCTATCTCCCAGACGGGATGCAGACCATGGAGAGAATGCGCTGCAAGGAATGCAGGAGCCTTTATTTGTAGATAACGGTGCATGCATGCTGTGCTACAGACATTCATTCGCCCAGCCCCCATTGCACAACGCTAAAGGGCACCTAGCGCTACCTTCTTGGAGCAAGGCAACGCCAATCTAGATGCACTAGGGAGCGAAACTTGCTCGCTAGGGTGACCGCGCATGCGCAAATCTTGCCTGTATTTATCCGCCGGCGCGCTCCGCCGACGAGCAGCTGCGCGTCCAGCGTTCTGAATTATTCTGGGAGCACCTGTACCTTGCCGGAAACCTGTCATTTTCACTTCGTGTGATTCTAAACTACTCTCTCTAGATGGCATCGTGACGGTTCGAACAATTAAAAAAATTGGCTAGTACCTTAATTAAATGGGTGACAGCTAAAGACTTCGAACAACATGCACTTGGTCTTATTCGCGCAGAATGTTCCGTCCTTTCTGAAAGCTTCGTGCATGATATATAGCTGCATAGAGAGATACAAGCTGTAGTGATATGCTGAAGATGTTGCCTGGCTGAATTATATATGGCCGGGAGATCCTGCAGAACCTGCATGCGACTTCGTGCTCTGCAGCACAACGACATAACTGTAGTGCTACCGGGCCAGGGTAGCCGATACTGCAAAACCACCACACGAATCGAAACATTATAAACCGAGGAAAACGTTTCGCTTGTGCATTCCTAAGCTTTGGGAATGGTAGCTTTGCATTTGTCCAAGTATTTAACCCTTCAATTTCCCGATCTCGTCTGTGTATTCGCGTATTTGAGGTACCCGTTTACAAACTTCACGACAGCTTGCGTTGTACTGCGTTGCAGACCGCAGTGCGTACGACGAACTAAAACCTGCTAACAGGTAATTGCACGCGTTCTGGACCTTGTGCGCAATTTATATGGGAACTCCGGCTGAATGATCTGTATGTGATGCATATAAAGTTTTACATGATTTAGTAACCGTGTTGTTAAAACATATTAGCACGAAATTCGCCATTATACATACATACATACATACATACATACATACATACATACATACATACATACATACATACATACATACATACATACATACATACATACATACATACATACATACATACATACATACATACATACATACATACATACATACATACATACATACATACATACATACATACATACCTACGTACGTACGTACGTACGTACGTACGTACATGTGTGTTCGACCCGCGTTGTACTGTTTTGTTTACCCTTTTCCCTCAGCACGTTGGTGTTCGCCGACCCGTTCGTCTCGAGGATGTTCCTCGCAATCCTGCTCGGCGCCGGCTTCTTGGCCTACATTGTTCCCGCGCGCTACTGGATCCTCCTTATCGGTGAGATGACACTCCCACTCCAGTCCTCGTTCAGCGTGGGCTACGATATTGTACTATATATATATATATATATAGATAGATATATATAGTTGTGCACTCCCAGCTCACCTCTTAAAAATATCTCAAGCGCCGCCATTTTAAATGCAAAGCATTTCTTCGCCCAGTCGGAGCCAAGGTCAAATGCGAGGCCCTCCGAGGTCACCGAGTTTGTCGCCGATGGGCGCGCTACCCCCACGGACCCGCTCGCTGGCGGCTGCGGGCTCGGCCAGCGCCTCCCAGGTAGCAGGCCTAGCGCGGCGTGACGACAGCGGTGACGTCAAATTCACCGCGGCTTACTCGGGAGCGTCCCTATTAGATTCTGCGGCAGTCGGGCAAGGTAGCACTACGCCACGGATCGAAGTGCACCGGTGTAGGGGTTGGAGGACGGACTTCGGGATGAAAAACCAAAACTTGGGAGGGATTTATTCTACATTATATACAAGAGAGGGGTGAGCGTCAAGTACCAGACGTACAGACATTACGGGCCGGCAGCAACTCGGACGCTGCGGCCCGCGGCAAGAAGTTCGAGAGAGGTGAATCAGGGAATCAGGGCATATCCCAGAATGCTCAGGTCTCTCTGGAAGGCTTCTTATAAACCCTTCGCGCACTGTAAGTCACGTCATGTTTGACCAATAGGAGAGTCCGCTCCGATGACGCCACTTTCAGCCAATGGTAGGCGCCCGTGTCGCGGTGTCACACCTGGCGGCTTTCTGCGGTCTTGCCTCGCAGTCTGGCAATGCACTTCGAACGAGGAGAAGGGGAGGGCTGCTCATGCTCCATTGTCGGAGGCCCACCTGCTAATCCCGGCGGCGCACTTGTTGCCTTAAACTTGTTTGCTCGGCCGCTTCTCTGGAATGCACTTTCCTGCTTCTGCATTCCTCAATTAGCTGTGCTGCCATCCGATGTGGTCTGGGGAACTCGAAGTAATCGCAGGAAACAGCTCCATATCTAACAGCTCGTCCTCGCCCCGGTTGTTCTGAATGGCCGGTGAACTCAATTCGCTGGCCATGAGGAACGCTGATAGAAGCTGCAGGGTACTGGAGTCGAGCCACGTTTGACGAACTTCGGGATCCTTGGCCCTGGAGAACAGACGTCAAACAAACAAAACAACACAGCGCTGCCCCACGTGTAAGCGCAGGCTCTTCACCCCTGACTCGCCAGGCTATTACTGAGTCAAAATCAACCCTGATCTTTTAGTTCCCCAATTTTGACTAAACAGTTGTAACCACCCTTCCAAACAGCTATGCATTTCTCCTCGATTGCCGACAAGACCAGATTACTATTGTTGTTGCAAAACAAAAGGGTCGTTGACGATGCAAACAACAAATGAAAACAGCCGAACATAACTTAAGTGGCCTAACTACACGAACAGCATGTTTCCAATCTATCGCAGTGGCGTACTTATCGCACGTAATGGTGCCACTGGACAATCTGGTCAACCTCACAAGTACGTAATCACAAGCGCACTAGCCTTGTGGTCACTAAACAAAACGCGTACTTGCGTTGCAGGCAAACTTTTCATTTACGCTTACTCACGTTTCTTCCCTGAAAGTCCTACAGGACACGTGACGTAAACGAACAATTAAACTCGCGGGACTTACACACTCCGCAGAACTCTTAAAATGATGAGTCTTCTACTAACTCTTTCCACGCACGCTCACTAAAGAAGTCAGAATACGGCTGCCCTCCTCACACACTAGCAACCCAGTCATAAAGTCTGCTTCCTTCCGTCCACACAGGACACGCGCTAAAGGAACTAAAAACGCTTCTCCGTGCAAATCATGCACTCACTTAAAAACTACGCGCTTAACCTTAGAAAATTCAAAACACTTAAAAAGAAAGAAGGTTATATAACACACGCGCTTTACCATAGGCCTTTCGACAATAACCTTGACCTTCAGGTTACTCACACACACAAAAAAAGGCCTATCTACTTATTAATGAGCATCTCGCGAGACTACATGTTTACTTAAAACGCATCTTTCAAATCTCGAGCTTCTCAAACGAAAACACAAACAAAGCTCATACCTTTACATATTGAAAGAAAACCTAGTCTCAAATCGCGAAATTTTCCGATGCTCAAAAATAAAACAAGACACTTCATTTCAACGGAAGCGCTCCAGGCCTCCTTTTCCAAACGCTTCCGTCTGACTCATACTTTGAGTCGAACGCGGGGTGGACGTGGTCTGAAAGCTACTCTGGCTGCCGAGAGACAACAAAAGGGCTGATTCACTATCAGCTCCCCCAAGACGTTACGGTCTACTGCCAATTTGCGTCCCCGCGCCCCGCTTTCAACACGAACTCGATTGACCGCGTCGCTACTCCCCACCTGGTCTCGTCCTGCCACCTTGCGTTTCTTCGAACTGCACGCTGAGCTATGAAAAGAACTACGGAACGACGAGGAGATTAACAGCCTCGTGCCCTCTGTCCGCGTCCGTGCAGAACATTCTTCGCGGTCCCCCTTTGACCGGTGGCTCGAACGTTCTGGATGCGTCAACATCGTCCTAGACGACCGCACCTTTTTCCTCGCGCCCTGCCCTTTCGGGTTTCTCGCCAACTTTGGCGGCGCTACAAAAGTTACCGTGTTTCGGTCTTTACCGCGCTTCTTTTTACGGCGCTTTCTCTTTGCACTCGCTTTCATGTCGCCTCGTGCCTCGTGCTGGCCGGTACACATTTCGTCGGCCCGGATCGGTCTCTTACCCGCACAGTCTGAGTGATTTACATTTAAATCTACACTCTCTTTGCCTCGACTGGCGGACAGCTCAACCGACTCTGGCACAATGCAGCAGGCTTTACTCGAGTAAGACAACTCGCACTCTTGCGAACTGCCCTCTACTACATTGCCCAGCTCACGCTGTGAATCGGCACACAGCCCGTCGGTATCGATCGCTGTCTCACGCGCACAGTCCGAATGATTAATAAGTGAATCATCCCTCTCTAGGCTACCTAGACTGGCGGAGAGCCGCACCGATCCCTGAACAATGCAGTTGTATTCTCTTGAGCTACACAGCTCGCAATCCTGAGAATTACCCTCAACTGCATCGCTCAGCTCGCACTTCACTTCTGCACGCACATCTGGCTCTACATGGGTGCTCGCTTCTGTCGGGTCAGAAGTACCCTTTTCTTCGCTAGCAACCTCGCTAACATTACCAGCGACGAACACACGTGGTGACTGTGCCAAATTGTTCGCAGCTGGCCTAGCTGTCTCTACAGTCATCTGTTGGCACAGCACCTCGTCGCTCTCCTTGCGGCCTTTAACGGCCTCTGTTGCCACTAAGGCATCGTTAGCAGCTAGCCTTTTCCCTTCACTTATCAATCGGCAGCCAATCTCACAGGCACTACTCTTTTCGTCGGCTTCTGGCGAAAATCTGCTAGATGCTTCCTCATTCTTTCGCTCTGTACTATCTACAGAATTCTCAGACAGCCGTTGTCTCTGTGCCATTAACTGATCACAATACTGTATTTCTTTGATCAGTGCTGCCTTCTCTCTCTCAAACTTTTCCTCTCGCTCACGTTCGCGTTCATTCTCACGTCCGTGACGCTCCCACCTAAGAGTAAGTTCTTGAAGCTCCTGCTTCCGTTCATTCTCGCGTTTTTCACGCTGACGCTCACTCCTAAGCTCACGACGCTCTCGCAAACGTACACGACGCTCTCGCTCCCGTGGCTCCTGTATCACCTCCCAAGCAAGCTCAATGCTTTTCTCATCATTGCCACTATCGTTAATCGCCTTTATGATAGCTGGCGTTTTCATCCGTTCGTCCGCCTCAACTCCCAAATCGTCGCACACCAACAACAAGTCCAACCTCGTCAACCTTCTAAGATCCATGGCAGCTGCCCCGACAGGTGGTTAAAACTGTTTTCCTTAATTAATTTGTGCAAACACACAATGCAACAAATTCCCGATTCCCAGAACTATCAAAATTGAACACACAACCTTTGAGTCTGGCGAATCATAAGGAAAAAAACCACGCGCTCACTTACGGTTGCAGCACCCTGCCATCCGGTTCATTTGTCCGATGTTACCGGTTCCTCCGGACTCCCTGGGTCGAAGGCTCGCTCCTTCTTCGCTACTCCCAGTTTCTTCGGACCTCTTTCGACGAAGGCTTTCTCTTCTTCGCTCTTCCCGGTTCCTTAGGATCTCTCTTCACGAAGGTTTATCCGTAGCGCTGCCACCAGCTGATGCATTCGGAGGCGATCCTACCGCTGCCAACCAGATGTAGGGGTTGGAGGACGGACTTCGGGATGAAAACCACAAAACTCGGGAGGGTTTATTTTACATTATATACAAGAGAGGGGTGAGCGTCAAGTACCAGACGTACAGACATTACGGGCCGGCAGCAACTCGGACGCTGCGGCCCGCGGCAAGAAGTTCGAGAGAGGTGAATCAGGGAATCAGGGCATATCCCAGAATGCTCAGGTCTCTCTGGAAGGCTTCTTATAAACCCTTCGCGCACTGTAAGTCACGTCATGTTTGACCAATAGGAGAGTCCGCTCCGATGACGCCACTTTCAGCCAATGGTAGGCGCCCGTGTCGCGGTGTCACACCTGGCGGCTTTCTGCGGTCTTGCCTCGCAGACTGGCAATGCACTTCGAACGAGGAGAAGGGGAGGGCTGCTCATGCTCCATTGTCGGAGGCCCACCTGCTAATCCCGGCGGCGCACTTGTTGCCTTAAACTTGTTTGCTCGGCCGCTTCTCTGGAATGCACTTTCCTGCTTCTGCATTCCTCAATTAGCTGTGCTGCCATCCGATGTGGTCTGGGGAACTCGAAGTAATCGCAGGAAACAGCTCCATATCTAACACCGGCCTCGCGCTACCGAGGCGGCGTTGGCTCGGCCCTCCTTTCTCACGCGCCCTCTCCCGCACCGCTGCTGGCTTGGCACCTCCTCTCCTTGCTCCACGTGGCTCGGTTGCGCTAGCTGAGCTACGTTGCGCGTAACCCACGATTTTTGCGTGAATTGCGCACGTTGGTACCTTTAAGTTCGCAGTCTGAACTAGACGCACACGCTTGTTGAGCCTCCGCTTACGCATGTTACGAAAAATCGGCGCCTTACGAAAGTAGTCTGAACATAGCATAAGCCTGTACTTGCAGGTTCAACTATGATCCCCCGAAAGTATCGAGCGGAAGCGCAGCGTAAAAGTGCAGGGGCGCTGCAGATAGAGGTATATGCGTAGCGAACTGAAGTGGCGAACTGCCTCTGGTTCCGCTCGTACGTCGTCGGGGTGTCATGGCCTGTGCATATGGCGGTCATCGAGTGAGTGTTTCCCCGGGAGTACGCGAGTTCGTTCGGACTTTGAGCCACCTGCAAGGGAGAAGTGCTTCGTGTCGACTGAGATAATCATCGAGGATGGTTTTTGCCGTAATTTTTTTAATAACCACTTCTTGAACTCTCCAGAACCTTTATCTATGTACTAGTACTAAAAACATATGCAAACGTTATATGCTCACACGTCACTGCTTTATCTTTTTTTTGTTGTTGCCTACTCCCGCCCTCTGCTTTGCTTTCCAGTTCCAGATAAGCCGAAGACTTGAATCTGGCCATCACGGATTACAAACGACGCCCAGAGAACACGACAGACAAATAGAGAGGCATCCTTGTTGTCGCAATGATGTCTCCCTGTTTATCCCTCGTGATTTCCGGCGCCGATTTCAAGCCATATAACAAAACATCGAGTGCAACAATACGTTTTGCCAACTGTCACAATTAATCTCTACTTTTCAACGTTTTCACCTACCTTACACAGCCCTAACCTTACTCTAGGAAGCTATATATAATCTGCTAAGGAAACCAACTGTAGCCCCGACGAAGACAAGTAACCTTGTGGAAATGTTGGCTCAGTGCCAAGGCTTCCCATAATCGCCTATAGTGTAAGGATCAATTCAAGCCGCCATCCTGCGATCACTTAATGTGATTGCTTTGTCTAGCCTGGACTGCGTAGTGCCGTAACTGGACATTCGTTCCTTAAGCAAATGGAGGAGGACGACAGAGTTCACTTTTTTGGTGCAGTTGTGTTAAACTTTATTGTTTTTCACCACAACCCCATCATAGCGATAGCATTTCGACCTTGCCACTCCACACAAGTGCCAGTATTACGTGAATAGCTTAAACCAGCGAGGTGGTGACACGTAACAGCTTGTTAAAGGGACACTAACGGCAAATGTCAAGTCGTGGCTTGCTCGCTTGCCCCCCCCCCCCCCCTCCGCCCTCCCGCCCCACATACACACCTATGTAATACCCTCTTCCGGAGGGCCTTTAGGGGTCTTTTCAATATACATAAAGCTAAAGTGATAGATTAGTGCTCGAGAATCTCTAAGGCGTCAATGTTATCGCGAACGGAGCCTTAATAACAGAGAAATTGAGTTAAATGCATGACATGATTAGAGACTCCACCGGGACATTCAAGTAAGTACTTGCCCGATGACGAAAGCATTCGTCAGTTAAATTCTGTCACTAGCACTCAACTACTCGTTGCAAGAAACATCCTTGTATTCTATTATAAGACGAAATAAAATGTTACTTGTCCAGTTCTATTTCATATTTAAGAAAAAGAACTCATTGAAATTACCCCTGACGACGACGCGGGCGATCGAAAGGTTTGTTTTTACTCGACTTCACACCGCCCACGCTTTCGCGTTTCAGTTGTTTCGTTATCGCGTAGTCCTGCGCTGGCTTTGCTGTCTCGCGAAACTCGCACAAACTGCAAGTAGCAGAGAATTCAACTTCCACGTGGTGTCGCGGGATGCCCGAACGGACTACGCCACTTGACCAAAAAGCAGCTGCAGCGGCGAATCCACCGCTCTGTCTTGGCTCGGTACCGCCCTCTGTCGGGCGCCGTTTTACTACCGACGGCAGCAAACGGTGGTGATGGCTTATGCAACGTCACTACTCCCCCCGGTTGGATGGCGGGAGATTTGAATTTCGAAATAGGTTTTCGGACCCTCCAGACGAAATTTTCTCGTTAATTAATTCTTTTCTTGGCACGAAACAAGCGTTGCGAGGTTTCTGGAATTATAGTTAAGTAGTCCACGTCGACTTATTATTTGCGTTTGGTGTCCCTTTAAGGTTTAAATTCAAAAATGAAGACGTGACACCGTGTCGAGTACTTGTCCTGATACACGTATTTTGTCACGCCGACGGGACTATATATATACCATTGTATACATATATACCATTGTATATATATACACCACTTTGTATACACACTATACTATATGCCATACTTTACATATCTACCACCACATATTGACCCTTTTCGCGACGATCCCATAGGCGCTGCCATGTTTGATCACGTGGTGACGCATCCATTACTTGCCTCAACTGTCACCGTTGCCTCCGCGTTTACAATGGGTGTGTAAGCAAACCTCTGTTTCGGGAGATATCGTAGACGGTGACTGGGTGAACGAAACGCAGCTCTGGCCACAGCTTCAGAGAACATGCACAAGCGCTTTCAGTGCTGATTAAGCCATGTCCAAACGCCGCGAGCAGCGTATATCGTGCTTGTTCTAAAAGCGGGGCGAAATATGTATTCCAAGCCACCCAAACTTTCCGCTCATGAAATGAATCAGGATTAGTGTGTTTTGCTCTTCGTTCTTTATTGGCAAATATTTTGAAGCAGCGGCTTGTCACATTTATGACTTCTTCAGTGCGGTCACTACCTGATTATTTTCTGCTTAATCAATCGCGTGTGTGCTCACTTCCAATAGATTTGTTCTTGCTGCGAGCAGGGCTTTAAACGTAGCTGTTTTGTACCTTGTAATACCTTGTAGTAAAGATGTATTATCGCCACTAACTCGCTTACTCTTTCGACCGTCACGAAACGTTCAGCTTCGACCATTCGTGCGCTATCGGTGTAGTCCGTCATTTATTGAGCGTATATGGCGCGCATATATCGAAGTGTGCGCCCATTCACTCATTGACACGTTGGCGATAGAGCGGGCGTAAGATTCCGTGCCAGTTGAGTGTAGGTTTGTCTAGATACAGTGCGCCAAACGTACTATGACAGGAAGCGGCTCCCTTTTTCCTTGTTGAACGAGCGGTAACTTACTCTTGCCGATGTTCAGGGGCTGAAGCACTTTCTTAGGAGGTTAGCGATACGACGTAGGCGAATGAGCAAATTTGTGTATCCTCGAGGAAAGCCGCGTACATCTAGAAATGCCGGTAACACGTACGGACAGTTGCAGCAACGGTCCGAGAACTTGGCTACACGGGCTCATTCCATTCCTTAATGTGCGAGTCACTATTTTTGCAGCCAGCTGCTGCACACGTCTTCAATGCGTATGTATCCGCAAACATCGGACATGAGCAAATTAACCCAAAAGCAGAAGCCCCCCCCCCAAAAAAAAAAAAACACAAAACAAATCGCCGCGAACGCCTATCGCATGAGCCAAACGCCTTCCAAGAAAGTCGGTTCCTTTTCAGATAATGGCGCAGAAGGCTTGCTGACATGCGTACTCCTCCCGTTGCATCACATCCTTGCGCATAGACATTACCACGGTGTGTTCCACCACATACACAGCCGCATCTATTACAATGTGTAGCCAAAAAGTTGATTTTCTTGTTCCGTGCGTTGTTGGCATGTTCCCGAAGGCGGTCATATATGTTCCTGGAGGTGCCATTATCTGAAAAGGAACTGACTTTCTTGGCAGATGTTGGCTCTTGCGATAGGCGTTTCTGTTTTCGGAGCTCCTCTTTTGGGGTTAATTTGCTCACGTCGCATGTTCTATCTTTTTTTTTAATTTTTAGTGTTGTTTTCACATGATGCAGTTTTATCTCCCTTCTCTCGTGATACTGCTTTCTAGTAACATGTATATAATCATGTTTGTTTGTTTTTTCCCATTAAGCTCACTAGGAAGCGCTTGTCCCCGTTTCTTGTCGGTCCTGTCTTCCTTTGCTCTTTTACTCTTATCAGACTATATGGGATACCAACTAGCCCAAACTGCCACCCGTCTAAGTTATATGACAGGTATTGCGGCATACGCGCCTGCTTTTTCTTAACCGTAAAGGTGATTGACTGATTCGTAGGGTTTCAAGTCCCAAAGCGGCAGTATAACCACATGAGAGACGCCGTTTCGGATCCTTGAGGCAAGCTGCACGAAACAAAAGACGTAATACGACAGAAAGTATGGCGCATATATACAACGCTGTCTTTAGCACACCACTGCCCTCCTCGTCGTATTGATTTTCTTTTTTTTTTACTCCTCGTGAATTCTCGCAACCCGAAGTCATTTACAATCTACAATCTAATTTCGCCCATGTCGAAATGCGGTATAGCTGCGGTCTGCAGGGGATCGAACCCGCGCGACCTCGTGCTCGGCAGTACGACGCCATTGCCACCGATCCACCGCGGCATGCACCGCGGCACTGTCTGTTGCCGACCTCCACGGTTACCATGGTAACCGTGGAGGTCGGCAACAAACAGTGCGAGCGCGTATAGTTAATTAATCCCTCCCGCTGTGTCTCCATGGTCGTGCAGTATGGGCGAAAGTTTTCAAGCTCGTGGTTTATAAAAGAGGGCGGGGCGTTGTTTAACACAACTTGCAGTCTGTAGGATGACCTGTGACGTTGCGATCCATGACGGTGCAGGGCTCCGAAGGTTCGGACGCGGGTTTCTCAGGAGGTTCGGTGGTGCCAAGGAAAGCGGTTACGACCTGCTGCACCTGTTCAACAGGACACCCGACAACCTTGAAAAGGTGACCGTGTAACGTTGCAGAACATATACCGCCTTTTTCTCCCTAGCCATCCTTTTTTTTTTTTCGTCCAAGTCGCCCGTGACCGATAGCGTTGTTCCACCTCTTTTGGTAGACTTAAGGAAGCGGCAGAGCTCGAGAAATCGCAGTATCCTCGTAACTAACTAGAAGAGTCCGAACCCTTTTTATTTATTTATACTTTAGGCCTGATATTAGACGATATGCGAAATTGCGTATGCAGGCTTTCCCGCAAATCTCACTTGACCTAACCAATAACAAGGCCGCGTTCCCGCTAGCAGCGCTGTTAAAGCTGAAGCGTGACTTGTGAAGGCGTGAGCGGTGCGGGCAATGTATACGGTGGCAGGAATGACGTCACCACCAGCCCGCACGCTGACGCATTACGACTCTATAGCCTAAGGTCCACCATTCTTGTATAGGCCAAACAAAGTGCGTGGAGAAGCGTGCTTGCAGGTTTCTCGCGTCGTTTTTACTGTATTCCCTAATGCGGAAATATGGCGTCCCTTTTCTCTCATCCACGCGCCCTGTGCAAACTGTGCGCCGAACGCAACAATTTCCCTTCTCCCGCTTCCCTCGCAGGCACGGTACAGCACGCCCCTGCCCGATACGCACACGGTTCCGCGAGGTACGTTCGCGGCGAAGTCTACGTTCTCGCTGAAGTCGCTGCGACGCCTGCTGTTCTCGTGACCTTCTCCGGGCCAAGGACGTCGTCCCGCTAACGGCGGCGCGCGCAACTGCGGGACGTCAACATGGCGGCCGGGCGGGGCGCGTCGCCCGCCTCGGAAGAAGCCCGTGGTCGGGACAGTGCACCCCGCCGCGCGGGCAGACTGATGCGCCAATCGTGTGCCGCCTTCCCGCTGTGGCCTCGCAAGTTATGGCCAGAATATTAAGTGTTTCGTGCTTCGATTTGCTTCCGCCTTTCGTTTCTTTTGCCTATCTCTCCACGAAGAGACGACGTTCATTGCTGCATTTGGCACAGCGAGATCGACGCTCCCACGCGGCAGCTGTGAGAGCAGCCAGAAGTGGCTCAAAAATGTCGTTTACGACCGCACAGGTACAGACGCGCATTAACTCTGCTTGCCAGCCAACAGATTTCGACAATCGCAACATGCCATCTATCCGACGCACCGAGCGTCGTGCCGGAAGATCGCGTCGAACTTTTGTCTCGTTAGGCTATAGCGTCCACTACGTCTCGTATGTGCGGGATCGCTTTGTAACTCTAATGACTCTGTAACTCTGACACTCAGTCGCACCAACTTCGTGCAGTGCAGGTAATGAATGCTAAGGCTCGTGCCGGGCAATCAATAACGATGGCCGGCTGCGTGTTCCGCAGAAGGGAAGCGAGCTCGCCCATTATTCGGTACTAAACTATCCGTGAAGCTTGCACTCAGTCGGCGTCGCACCCAGATCGATCAGAAGAGGTCAGTGGGAGGAGACCTTCTGGTTCACTTTTCAGGTTGGCTGAATTAAGCGACCCAACGTTTTTTTTTTTTTAGGAATCTAAAAACGTTGGACGCGACCCACATAGCTTTCTCTTCATTGCTCGGCGTTTGTGCTGTTTAGACGTCCTTACAGTGCAGCGTTGACCGGACATGCACCGCACGCTTCGGCCGCCCGCAGACACTCGTCGTGCTGAGAAACAGGTCCCCGAAATGTGCAAAGCATGAAGTGGCTACCATTATATACCATGGCATTACGAGGTCCCTTCCAGTTCAGGCACCTTTGGTGGGCCAGCGTATAGAATTCATTACGTACAGCGCGCGAAGTGCGACCATGCAGTCTCTTTTTTTTTTCGGTGCCCGAGCGGAAATGACTGACCGTTCCACGTTGAATTAGGGGATGGGACGTTTGAGCACAAACCAAGGTGCTTTTGAATATGGCTTTCAGCGTAGCACTGCCATGTTGTAGCTCCCCCACTGCCTATTCTAGTAATATGTGGGACAACGTGGTTATCCTGTTTTGATATTACACTGTGTTGCGACGCCTGTTTCTCGAACCTCGACCGGCGTTACTATTGTGTAGCGTGGCGTTGTCGGCGGGCTGCAGGCGTCCGGTAGACTATGGCGACCAGGCAGGGATGAGACGATTTCTAGTGCGAAACTTGCACTGTTCATTCAATGGTTGGTGAAGGATAAGAAGAGAATGAATGAATTGAAAAAGTACGTTGCGGGGCCCCTTAAATAGGCCCACTAAGATCTTAGGCGGGATCTTGCTCACGTCAACGTCACGTGACATGCACTGGGTCCCCATCGTTGCTTTTCGGCTGCACCTTTTCTCCTGGGCGATGTTGCACATCCCCGTCGTTGCTTTGCGGCTGCTCCTTCTCCTGGGATATGTTTCACGTGCTTGCCTCCTCTGGTGGCAACCCGCGGAATTCGGTCGGGGATGGGCGGCTGATCCTTTCTCCAGAGTTGGACAGTTCGCGGAAAGTGCTCTCCTTGGTCGCACAGTTTGCGGAAAGTGTCCTCCCCTAGAGTCGCACAGTTTGTGAAAACGGTTCTGCCCCAGAGTCGCACACATATAAATGGACCTCTCATCACTGCGGCACGCCTGCCAGACCGGAAACCACTCGAGACAACCATAGCAAATTAGTAATCCATCCTCCGTTTCGACTAGGCATGGTCTTTGAGCATTCTTTTTGCCCGGGGTACTACACGCCAACCGTAACAACTGTCTGTGTTGACGCTTTTTCCGTTACAGCAGTGCAGACGGTGCCCTGATACGGTTTAAGATGTAGCCGTGCTTAGCAGTGCACTCTTTTCTTCAGAGGGACGCTGACGCACATTTTGACTCAAACTTAATGGCCTGGCAACCATGGGATATGTACCATTAGTATATAGTCTGTGTAACAACTCTCGTTGCCGGTGTGTACTGGACACCTTGCAGGGCTAATCTTCAGGCCTTAAGATAGGAAGCCTGCTACATTTGGTGGCGAGGACTTATGAAGTCACCATCTGTCGGAAGCGCCTCGCTTGCGTAGTATACATTGAGGGATAACTCAGCGCGCTCCTCATAGGTTTGGTTGCCGGCGCTCAATAAAAACACGCGGGAGCCCTTCTGGACATTTCTGTAAATAATCGCGAAGCGACGGAAGTTTTTGGTGTCAAAATAATAATCTTGGGCAAACAAAGCACAGAATGGTTTACAGACTCTATCGGTTTACCTAATACTTGCAGTGAACGTCCACTGCGCGCGGTCGCCACGTTGAAGCCCCCTCGAACCGGTTTTTTTTTTTTTTTAACATGAAAGGTAGGCAACCGCTGAGAGCAAACTATGCGAAATATGTTCTCGTAGGGGGCTGTCTGTGCAACGAAATGGAGCATAACAGAATAAAGCCTCAATGCAGCGATCGCACGGGTTCGCAGCGACCGACCACGCATCTGCATGCATGTTCGCGCACAATGCCTCGCTTTCGCTGCGAGCACGTTTTCGGACCGTGCCGTGTGCTTTAAGCCGCAGCATAAGAGCACTTGACCGTACGCAAGCGACCATTGTTGCGTGGACGCTATCAGAGTTGTTGAAAAATAATTTCGTTATAACTATGGACTTTGACGGCGACTTTTGATATACCGTTGGGACGATATTATTTTCTTTCTAAATTCTTGGACGTTTCAATATCATTATTTCTCAAGTTGCATATCGCACTGCATAGCACTGAATTATTAAAATGGCACAAATGTCGGTCTTTATATGCGCTGTACTGCTGCTACTGTGCGGGGTCAGAGACTTCTGTCAGGCACTGATTGTATTTTGTCACTGCATCTTCTTGAGATTTTATATAATTTCAGGGAATATATTCAAATAATTTTTGCTCCGCCATGGTGAACCATATGTGTAATTGATGATAACGTGTATGGCTGGTAATTATTAACTGTCAGACTCATTTACAGCTAGACTCTTTCTCTTAAAGGAACCGTGAAACGATTTTGTCGATTTTGTACAAACGTACCGAGCCATTAGGGTAAGTCGTCCTGACCATTAAGTGACGCATATAAGCGTTCCGCATAAACCGTATAATTTATTATAAGGTTTTAAAAATGTGCATCGCTGCCAATCGCAGCGGCGCCGCTCCCCCGAGTTTTCAGCCGCCACGTCACAATTGACGCAGTCAGCTTAATTGACGACAGTTGGTCGAGCTATCTGATTGGCTATGCGGGTCCCGCCATCGACAATTTTTCCAACTTTATGGTGAACAAACGTTGTTCGTAATAGTGGAATGTTGGTTAATTTGTGCCTATAAAATAAGTGACAGAGAAAAAAAACACAACGGCAATTCATCACTACACCCAAGTACTTCCGGCACACAGCAAGTGTCGTCCGCTTGTGTTGCAACGTCCGCTGTTGTAGATGCGTGGTAAATGTTGGTATCGAGCATTCCTTTCGCGAGCACCATGTTGCGCTGCGAGTTGCGTAATCTAGCGATCGGCGACACGTCAAGCTGCGACATCATGTCCCTCTGTGAGACAGCATGCGAGCGGAGTGGCACGCAGCTAGCTAGTAGACGTCTACCTTCCAGCTTGATCTAGCCAAGGCCACAACTAGTAGCCGTTTTTTGTAAGCTGTACTCTAGACCTAGACCTCTACAAGCCAGCTGGTAGCTCAGCTAATGCTCCCTCCGCTTACGACTAGTAGCCACCTTGGGAAACACTGCTGTAGCTGCGGTGCAGACAAACATTCTATGTTCAGACTTGTTTCAGCTTCGCAAGTGCTACAGTTAGCTCTTCTTACCATGTTTATGATTCTGGAAGGTTGAAGTCCCATTTTACATGTCACTACAAAAGCACAAGAAAGGCAGCAACCACAGTAAAATTTTCACTTTGGCTGTGGTCAATGTCTTTCTTGTGCCAAGTTAATTCCCATCCTGATGAGCCGTTGTCAAGCCCTTGATTTCGTGCCACTGTAATATTGCACAAATATGAAATTGATAATCATTTAAAGAAGTAATAAATACAATGCAACAAAATACTTTTCGTCAATACGTAGCACCTGTACTGAAATAGTTATCCCGATGTTCACAAAGAAATGTATTTATGCTCTGTGTATTGTTCTGCCACTCCTTGTAAACTGCTCCATGTTAACTAAAAGACACCGGTTATCACCTAAGCTCGTGCAAGTACATGTATTTCTAGTGATCAACATGCACCAGCACTAACCAAGTTTAATGTGCACCAAAGTTGGTAATGAAACATTATTGGAGGTTTTCATACAAAGTATATATCTGCCTCTACGCATGTGCAGCAGGACAAGCGACATTACATTATGCCCTTTATTTTTTAAAAAAAATAATAAGATACAGCTTAAGCAAGTGTAGCAGTTCAGTCGAAGCACACACTGAATGCACATAAGGCATTGCAGTCCACTCATTTTGTTCCGTGATTCTCAACATTCGAGCACCATGCCTATAAATAGTTCTACATTTTCAGAGTCAGAAAGGGCAATTGGTTTCTGATACTATTGGATCAGTATTAGCATACTATACCATGCATGCCGGCTAAGCTGTGCACTTAATAAGCATGCCAGTCTGAAATAGTGCAACAGATGTACGATTTTATTTCTGTTGTTCCACAGGCCATGTGTAGGTTCCACTGCATGCGCGTCTTATGTGCAGTAGACTTGCACTGGTATGAAAATGCGTGTATCCACATGCAAAAACCACATAGACCATTTCTACGACCGAATACAGCAAAAAAAACGAAATTATGGGATTTCACGGGCCAAAACCACTATCTGATTATGAGGCACGCCGTAGTGGGGGACTCCAGAAATTTGGACCACCTGGGTGTGTACTTCTTCGAATGTACTTCTTTAGATCACTTCATTCTCTTCATCTTTCACTAACCTTTGAATAACCGTGCAAGTTTCGCACTAGAAATCGTCTCGTCCTTGCCCGGTCGCCATGGTCTGTCGGACGCCTGCAGCCCGCCGACAACGCCACGCTACCCAATAGAAACGTCGGTCGAGCTTCGATGGGCAGGCGTCGCTACAACTCGGCAGCAGTACGATACGCTACCCTGGAGTACGCAACACTGTGTACTCAGACCGAATTGGGGAGACCGGGAAGTCTTTACCAATGCAACCTCCGTGGCTTGTCTGGCGATCTCCTTCAACGTGCCAGCACGCGAAATGAAATAGAAACCTATAGTCTAATCGAACGGTATTTGCTATCATATTAGACTTCAGAATTCACTATTAAAGATTATCCAATAGCCGTTACCATTCGAATGTAACGAGTAACAGCCCTTTTGAAGCCTCGAAGGTGAGGGGCAGATGCAAGTGAGGACTTTTATTCGGAATGCTTGTGCTGCTGGAGAGTCGTGGCTATTGTGCAGAGACGCACCAGTTCCTGAGAGAATTATCGCACAGGTGCTAATCGATTCTGCTGAACAAGTTCCTAGCAGTCATGCAATATAAACGCCCAGTTTGTGGGCAGCCTGTAAATCTGCAAACTTCATTCAGTCAAGGAATACATTTTTTGACAGTCTCACCATGTCTACAACCCATTAAAGTTGCATAAGTTCCCAATGTCGCACCATGCTTATATCCTTCAACGAACATGACAGATCTACAAATATATCTACGCGCGTGTAAGGCATGCCGTTCCTTTAATTGCTTCATTATTGTCCTTATAATAGTGCACCGGATAACTGAAAGTAGCCGTTTATAATACAGAAGCTGCTTAGTTGAGCGGGCATATTTTTAAATTTATTTAGCAAATACTGCCGGCCTGTGTTACAAGCCTTAGACAGGAGTGGGGTACAGAAATAATAAAAACAGAGAAAACGCACATTGCAACAGAAGAAACAAACAACGAGACTCGACCAGAGTCCAAAACACAGTAGAATCGATTACAAAAGCAAGACACTCGACTCGAAAGAAATTACATGTGTGCCCTATTGTTCACTCATGGTTTGTAAAAACAAGTTCACCGTTTCGGAACTGACCACGTTTCCAGGCAGACCATTCCAATGAACAATGGTGCGGGGAAAAAATGAGTATTTAAAAACATTTGTTTTACGCAAAAATACGCCGACTTTTTTAGAATGATATGAACGCGTAGGGCGGTGGGTAAGGGGCTCGACTAAAATGCCTTCGTCTGGTTTTATTTTATTACGATAATGTAAGTAAAATAATTTTAGTAGTTCGCGGTGACGTCGCATGTACAGCTGTTCGAGTCCTGCGGTGCGCAGTAGGGCTGTTGGGCATATATTCCAGCTGTAACAATTAAATATAAACCTTACTGCCTTGCGTTGGACATTTTCTAGTTTCACTTTGTTGCTTTCGGTCCAGGGATCCCATATTGCCGCAGCATATTCTAATAGCAGTCGTACATAAGCTTTATGGGCTAAAAACTTTATTTCTTGAGTAGATTGTGCTAGTGTTTTCCTCAAGTAATGCAGTTGTCTTAGGGCATTTTTTTTTCAATATACGAGATATGCGCATTCCATCGATGGTCAGAGGTTATGTGAATTCCTAAGTATTTAAAGGTATTTACAACAAAGAGAGGTTCGTTAGCTATGTGCTATGTAAAACTTAAAGTATTCTTTTTACGTGTGACAGTCATTGCTACGGTCTTTTCGGTATTAACAGTCATTTGCCACGTCGAGCACCAATTTTCTGTTGCAGATAGGGAATCGCTTAAAGGAAGTTGATCGTCAGGACTATAAATGTCTTAATAAATTATACAATCATTTGCAAACAGTCGCATTTTAACATGTATGTTTTCAGCAATGTCGGTAATGAACACTAGAAAGAAAAGGGGACCTAGGACAGAGCCCTGGCGGAACACCGGAATCCACTGGGACCGCATCAGAAAGGACACAATCGACAACTACACTTTGACGTCTGTGCGAAAGATAGGCTTCAATCCACGAGAGAAGGCAATCGTGTTTTAATGTGGGTTTTAATTTTAGCAATAATTTGTGATGTGATACGCGGTCGAACGCCTTCTCGAAGTCAAGAAAAATAATATCGACTTGACTTTGCCTATCTAATGCTGCTGCGAAGTCGTGGACAGTTGCAATCAGTTGCGTAATGGTGGAAAGACCGCGACGGAACCCGTGCTGTCGGTTATCACTAATGTGATTCTCCTCGAGAAAATTGGTTATGTGTTTCCAGATGATATGTTCTAGCAATATAAGGGAAGTGCACAGAAGAGAAATCGGCCTGTGGGAAGTAGGTGCTGACGGGTTTCGTTCTTTAGGAATCGAATTTTTGCGAATTTCCAATCTGACGGCAACTCTGAACGTTTCAGCGATTTCTTAAAAACCAATACTTCGCACACCGCTCAGCATACCGGACTAGAAAGGTGTTGGGTATTTCATTGATACCTGGCGACTTCCTGGTGTCTAAGTTGAGCAGAAGAGCTAACACGCCTTTTTCGGTTATAGAAATGTCAGTGATAGGAGGTAAATCGACAATGGAATAGGATTGTGTTGTGAAACGGTCGTCATGTGTGAATACCGAACTGAAGTACTGGTCGAGCGCCTGGGCAATTTCTAACTTGTCGTGCATTGTCGCGCTATCTGTAGAAAGGCCAAGGACCGATTCCTTGCATGACGCGAGATATCACCAGAACTTACTTCGAGATAAGACAAGAAAGTTTTTCTAAATTATGGGGTTTTACGTGTCAAAACCACTTTCTGATTATGAGGCACGCCGTAGTGGAGGACTCCGGAAAATTCTAAGTACACGGGTGTTTTCGCATTTCGCCCCCGTCGAAATGCGGCCGCCGTGGCCGGGATTTGATCCCGCAACCTCGTTACAGTGGCTGGAATACTGTAACCTCGTGCTCAGCAGCCCAACACCATGGGGCTCTTGCATTGCCCAGGGGGCGCTGCGAAAAAGGTGCTAAAAAGCGCCCTCTGCGCTAAAATGGGTCGTACCAAGCTCGGTCGTCTGCTTCGGAAAGCACGTTTACACTATGGACCCGTCACTTTCGGTTGTGTTGTTTCACGGCCTGCAGCGAATATCGGGCGCCGAAGATTTTTTCAGGGGTGGCACGCTGCTTAAAGGCAAGAAATTATGCAGTGCCGAATACGTGTACGCCGTTCAAGAATTGGGCGGCGAAATCGCAAGTGAAGCGAGTCGCGTACGAAGTGGAACTTCAGGTAAGGTTTGCACGCTAGCTGCTAGATTCAGGCGCACAAACGCGAGGAAAAGCTTGCTAGAAATGAATCCACAGCGGCGATAGGCAGACATCATGTGTACGGAACTGCTCGAGCACACGACGGTACGCGCCGCGATGTACGAACTGCTCGAGCGCACGATCGTACGCGCCGCGACGGCAGCGGTCTTTCGACATGCCGCGAAACGGCGGACCTCCTGCAATCTTTGTTGACTGCATGCCGCTAAACAAGTAGTTATGCCTGCGTTGTAGTAGCGGCCATCTCTCCTTTTTAGTAACTGGTAATAACTGGTGCAATTACATATGAGCTCGCACGTACGTGCGAATCGCGCTGCAGTGCGAGCTCGTACGCCGCTCGCTTGATGTAGGTTTTAATGACAGCGCTCGAACATCGATGTGTTGCAATCAATACTGCCTTGCTGCGTTGCCTCAACGTGCTGGCTTGAGATCAAGGATGAGCGCATTTAACTCTCTTAACCTGTGCTGCTCGTAGTGGGGTAGTGAAGTGTCATCGAATGAGCCCGACCATTTGTGCTCATTTGCACACCTGGTCACTTCGCCACTTCGCATCGGTCGAATTGTTAATTGTCGCTGTGGCCGGGTCTCGAATCGTGAATTACCAGCCATGCCTGCTGCTATGTCGGTCTGCTGTCGGGACTGTAGGTGCAAAAGACCGAACATTAGAACGCAGATAATCAAGCAAGCTTCAAGACAGGCGAAGCCGTCAGCATGGCGCGAAGTTTCGCTTACTCAGCGCGACGAACTGCAGCTATGCAGCGCGCCCGACGCTCCACTTCGTGAGGCCTTGAAGGAAAACGGCAGAATATGATGTTGGGATTCAGGCCTTCTTGTTCATGGCAGCCCACGACGCAGAAGTAATGACGGTGACGCCTTCTCGAGGCTGGGCTAGGTCTCTCCGGATCGGCGCCACCGATTTCGTCTGCTCCCAGCATTGCGTCCCACGGCACACGGAGAGCCCGTTTTTGTTAAACTATAGGCTGCGGCGAGCTCGCAGCGTGGTCGGCATGGTCTGCGAGAAGTGACGAGCCTTTTAGCACTCGCAACAGGGCAGAAAAAAGTGCGAATTGACGCAAAACTCGGCCTAGAAACGTGCTTCGCCACAGCCAGGGCTCAATACGACCCAAGCTGGTACGACCCAGATGTCGTTTCCCGCGCCGCCACTAGGCGCCGCTACTATACCTCAAACTCCAGCGCAAGACGCCCATAGCCACTGAGAGAAAGTTTTTCATATGTACAGTGTGGAAATAGTGTTTAGCCTTACTGATAGAGTTCCGAAACGACTGGCGTAGTGCGGAAATCTTATCGGTTGTGGTCGGTGAAAACGTTTTGTATGCTGACGTCTTGCTTTTTTCTCTTTTTTTTCAATTTAGGCCCCAGACTCGCAATGTCGTTTGTCATCCATGGATTGCTGCTGCGCACTATTTGCCGTTTTCTTGGCACAAAATCATTTATGCATCGGTGAATAAGTTCACCCATGTCTCAGAAAGTGATGCCAAAGTTTCATGCACCTTTTCTCTAATACCAAATGAGATATTATTGCGGCAGCTTCTATCCTCAAGGTCGACCAGTTTTGTTTCAAGACTGGACAGTGCTTTCCAAACCGGCAATCTTAGAGCATAATTCTTTTACAGTTGACATAGATTCTTCTACCTGCTTTAACTTGTATTGCATCCAACTGTTCTTGCATGGTTTTCTGTCCTTCGAGTAGCTGGCGAAGTAGTTCCTCAGTAGTACCGAGCCCAGGGTTACACTCAACGTCCCCGCAGAGCATGAGAAGAGCAACAAAAACATTCCGTAAGTGAGAAAATAATGTATACCCACTGTAAGGGCACACCAGCTGGATGAAACAACGATCACTCGTTCGAATAGAACCATATTTGTAACTAACCTGCGTAAAAAGCAGGAATGGGTTCATCGTGATGTTGTTGGACTGCCAGCCGGTGTGCCCACTTAAGGAATCCCAGACAAGACTGTTCCTTATGTAGGGTGAAGACGACGACGTCAGAGGGTGCGGTGTCCAGCTGTTGGTGTCGACTTGATGCGGCAGTTCTTGTGTGCCGACTCCGAGTGAGCCGAGCCAACCCGACACACTGCTCCATTCGTTGAACTGGCCTTCTCTGTGGTTCCAAGTAGCAATATCTCGTAAAAAGCAGGGATGGGTTCGTGGTATTGTTGGACTGCCAGCCGGTGTGCCCACTGAGTACGTAGGCACAGGGACAAGAGTACGTGACCATCCAGCTTGGAGCGCAGCGGCCGCGACAAGTGAAAACTGCGTTCGGATTGAAATTTCAGACCTTTCCGCGGCACGTAGCACTCCTTTGCCAACACGATCATTGGCGCGCATTGTATGCTCTGCACTTAGCTCAAAATGACCACACCTGGTGAAGGGCCCTTTAACTCTCAAGTTACTTCTTTTTAATTTTTTTAATATTTGGGGTTTTACGTGCCAAAACCACTTTCTGATTATGAGGCACGCCGTAGTGGAGGACTCCGGAAATTTTGACCACCTGGGGTTCTTTAACGTGCACCTAAATCTAAGCACACCGGTGTTTTCGCATTTCGCCTCCATCGAAATGCGGCCGCCGTGGCCGGGATTCGATCCCGCGACCTCGTGCTCAGCAGCCCAACACCATAGCCACTGAGCAACCACGGCGGGTTCAAGTTACTTCGGCAGGTAAATGAAACTAAAATATAAAGAAATCTGAAAGACACCGATTATTTGGAATAAAGCACTTGCCTACGCCCAGCACGATTACGAAGTTTTTCATTAATATTTCATTCTTTTATTGTCCAGTCCACAACACTGCCAGTGGTCGATAATCCGGGACCCTGGCCAAAAAAAAGTTCAGACCTCTGGTCGAAGGCAAAAACAACAAAACTAAGGCGTATGTTTTTTTCTGGCCCATTCATTGCTCTACCCCAGCAGCAGCATTCAATTGATACAACCAACGTAAGCGAACCTTCCAACAATAATTATGTAAATATTGCACTAACTTCATCAAGAGGGAAGGCAGGGACGTTAACCTGACGCACTTACAGTTCACTACCCTGCACTTGGGGAAGGGGTAACAATTTGTGATAAAGGGAATTGAGCACCAGTCGCACACTTCGAGCATTTCAGCTTGTTGGAAGCATAAATGATGTGGTGCAATAGCAGAAGGGCCATTTTGCAGCATATATCATGGTTGCTGCAAATAGACTACAGAGTAGAGTGCCTGTTCACAGCATCCCTACAGAAAAGCTGTGAATCTGTTAAAATAATCTTTAGTATTCTTTCAATTTATATTTTAAGCCTTCCAGTCTATTTTCTGTTTCTAATTCCATGGTTGGCAGGTGTGCATGTATGTATGTATGTATGTATGTATGTATGTATGTATGTATGAATGAAGGTGTGGCTGAATACTGCATGTTTTCAAGGAAAGGCTGTTAATTGTGTGCTCTGCCAAGGCTCTTCAGATCACAGCGCACATGGCAGACATGCATACAACAAAAAGTATGCAGATTCTCTTTACAAGGTTTATTACATGGCGCAATGGGGTGTTCACTTGTGCTCAGTCTTTTCCTTGTGAGCCTGTGCTTTCCTCTGGGCCAACAGAACGTTGCTCAATTCATCACGCTTCCTCTTGCCACGCAGGTGGGTGCCCAACTGCAGAGGGGAAATAAAAGAACACTGGGTTAAAATGCCGCTGCAAGTAGCATGCCACGGTAGGCTTTAATTTCAGTACCAGTATAAATTTGTGAAATTCACATACCACATCACTGCAAGCCAGTAAATGGAAAATTCAATGCCATTCATTGTTTTCTGAAGTCCCAATATTCACTGTGACCTACCCCCATGTCCATACAACTTTGGCCATTTCTCACACTACACAGGGACTACACCGTTGCGGTTTTAAACACATTAGGACCTCAAGTGATTCTCCAGTGATCTTAGGTGAAGACAAGCATTCTAGAGGTGTTTTTATGAACTAAAGTAATAAAGTGCCACAGCATACAAGTTTTCCCCTGGAACTTAGTTGAATGCAAACCAGACAAATTATAGCAATCATGCCTTCACAAAGCCTTTGAAGCATGCCATGCATGAAATTGTTACTGCACAGCACACTTTCCCAGCCTTCACTGAACACATCTAATGCTTTTTCTTGTTGCATATTGTATACACCTGAAAGCTGCCTTGACCGTAAATACAATTTTTCTCAACTGCACCCTAACTTTCAATATGCTAATTCAGCTTTTTTATGTCACCAGACACTGTAGATCTATTTCAGAACATGTGCCTTTCGATTGGTTGTCTTTTTAAGCAGAAGTAAGTGCTGATAGACATGAAGTAGGATTCATGCTGCTTCTGTACCAAAGAATCCAAGGATTTTCAGACTTTCAAGGCCAAGCCTTTACATTTTTAAGGACCATGCATCTACAGTAATGCCAAAAAACAAAACTGCTGCTTAAGTGTTTAGCTGATGCTCAGAATCTCTTGGGCTTTGTCTCTGGCAGCCTTCCTTGTGCTGTTTGATTTCACAATGCAAGTGATGTCACATTTAGCCTCTGCTGTCTGTGCATAGCTATCTTCAGAATCTGTTAACTCGGCACTGCTGCTTCCATCTTGCCCTTTTCAAACTTTCAATTTCCCCCTCATGATAGCACTTCTTCAGACCCATTGCTTGATATTGCATCGATACTGCTGCTAACAGTTACTGTACTCTGAGCAGAATACAGTGCAACATATTAGGCTGCATGCGCTACGAGCTGTGAAACACGTAGATCATCCACGGTGCATGAAGTTGTGGCAAGAGTTCTGTGTATGGTTTCCACAACTGGACCACTCTGTTGTCAACTAGCTTTCCTACTACTGTACTACACCGTTAATCTGCAGGTTCTGTGTATCAGCATCCCCTTTCCACTTGCAGCAGCGAGGGGCACTTCTGAAGCAAACACCACAGCAGCATACTTTCGCATTGTAAGTGGGCTTTTGCGCCCACGCACACTGCTCCCCTCACTGCCACAAGGCCGTATGGGCAGTGGTCGCATATTAAAGAATTGCAATGGTGCACAGTAGATTATAAGGCATGCTGTACTGGAGACCTCCATATTTACGTTGACCATATGAGTGCTTTTGCATATTGGCTCCGTCAAAATGCAGTTAACCCAAGAGTCAAACCTACGACCGCATAATGCTGTCACTGCGGCATGTTGCCATGTAAAATCATTAAATGGACAGTAATTACACACACATATTGTCATATCCACATAGGTACTGACTGTAGTCACGACTGACATTTGTTCAGTGCGAAAGTCTTCCAAATTTTTGCAATAAGATTCAATGCACATGCATAATTACCCAGAACTTTCTGCCCCCCCCCCCCCTGTATTATATGAAGTGGCATCATTTTTCTACAACATATGTTAACAGGGTATTAGAGGGAACAGAAAATGAACCTCGTCCCTTGACAAGCATCCGAATTCCTTAACACATGTCCTATATGGCACCAGCACAGTATTTGGCATAAGAAAAATGCCTTTTTGACAAACATGCGAGACTGCCAACAACTTTCCAAATATTCACATAAAGCGCACACCGCAAAATACAGCAAGGTGGCCGCGAGAATGTACCTATCCCAGGAAATCAATACGTATTTAACATAATCGTCCGACACTGTCGTAGGAATTAATGCCTACCTAAAACAAATAATTGTGCAGCAAATATATTACACTACACTTGGTTCTACAAACTAGTTTCACCGATTTCACTTAACCAGTTAAACCAGCCCCAGAAGCAATACCAAGAGCAGGCTCGCGCGAACAAAAGGACGCAATTAGTTTGTGCACCAGTTACCTCTCAACATGCTTCTCGCGGCGTAATGCTCGAAGCATTAACCCGGTGCAGCCAATTACCGTGACAGCTGTGCGCACCACTACTTCCGAATAACACACGAATTTTCATCATGCAACCACCAAAGCCTCGTAATGCGGGACATCGCGGTAGGAGCTTACCCTTTTTTTGATGAACTTGAGGGCACGCTTATCCTTTGACACTTTCAGCAACTCCATTGCTCTCCGCTCGAAAGGTGCAAATCCACAAACCTCCCGGATGAGATCGCGGACGAACTTAGTGTGCTTTGACAGGGCCTGGTTAAGAACGGAACAGCGGTTAGTGTGCAACTTGAGCAAAAAGAGGGGCCCGGAATCAGCAGAAGCAATGATACTTACGCCCTTTCGCCGCGATGGTCTCGGCTTGGATTCATTTTTCGTGACTCTGTGACCCTTTTCAAGGCCTACGGCCAATTTGTAGTGTAATCCCATCGCTGAAAAAAAAAACGACACAAGAGAGGAATATCAGCTACAGGCTGACGGCTCGTAAACACAAGTTCAGAGATGCATTAAAACAGCGACAATGTAAGCCTCGTCACTGTAATTTTATCTTATTAGAGAAGTAAGTAGCTCAAAGAAACCACATGATAGATTTTCAGGAATAGTGCTGCTAAATTAAGCACGATGTTAACTGATTTTAACAGATGCAACGGAACCTCACCTGCACAGTTTAATCGAGGCAGCCGAAAAGGCTTCTGGGATTAACTTATGTTAATTCAACCGAACAAGGGCAGCCGAGGTTAACGTAAATGTGAGACTGAAAAGATTATAATTTAATTAAAACATTTACATTTAGGAAGTAATTATTTACCTAGTGTTTTTATTTATTATATTTATTTAGGAAACCATTTGTTTACTAAATTAGTGAGCACTTCAGTTAAATGTCGACGGCTTAGCAGTTTAAAATGGCGGCTGCTCTTGCTGGACATGTGTCTGCTCGCGCGATATTAAGTTCAATTTCAAAGTCATGCATTCTATCTTTCAAAGCTCAAAGTAAGCATCTGTATAGCTTTACGCATAGTTTATCTCGCAAGAGGTAGTGGTTGCACGTCTTGTGTGTGTGTTTGTGTTTTTTTTACCCCCTCTCTCACATAGGCGTTGTTCAGAACTTCCAATTTCGTCTGCCGGCACTTGCTCAGGATGTGATAAACCGATACTTGTGCTTTCAGATCGATTTATTTCAATGCCCCAATTACTAAGCGTTGAATGTGTTTGCTGGAAATGCGCTAACGACGGCTGTTCATTTTCCTTCGCAGACTTGCGACATTTGTACGGTGCGGCTGTGCTTGGTTTGGACAAGTACCTGGAAACGAGGGAGAAAACGAAACACCAATTTGGCGATGCTAAAGGTAAAATAGAAGTCGACGTGTTTCTTGGGCACGGGACTTCTCAGGAGTCCTGGTTTCGTCCTACTGAAACTGCAAAGGTATTTAACTGCGAAAACTATAGCGCAGTTACTTTAACTGGTCTGCTCTCTTTCTTCCTTGCCTAAGCATTTTAACGTTCAATAACCGAAGAGAAAAGACAGTTAGCTGTAATGCAAGGATACCGTTCTGCAGCTAGATATTTAAACCTTGCTTAAACCATGCAGCGTTCTCCATGGACACATTGGTGGCCAACTTTAACTTGTGACCGAATATACCCCGTGAAGATGGCAATGTTACTCACATTGGCGTTCTTATTTCAGACAAGTTTTTTCAGCGAATAAGTCAGTACTTCAATAGCGAGAGCCCAGGAATGGTATTTACGGAAGACCTCAAGCATGTTGCCTACTTATGTGAAGACAAGGACTCCGACATTGAATTGGTGATCAAGATGATGAAGAGGTAGGATGAAACCACTCCTTCGCTTGCCACCGGTGAAGTGTGGCTAGAACGTCGGCTTGCAAACGTGCCTGTGGCGAGCTTCGAGCATGTTACTGTCTGTGTTCATCTTAGGCGACAAGAATGTTTCAGCAGAACATTTTACTTTGTTAAAATTTTTCCTTGGTGTCATGTTGCATGCTGCAGTAGTCAAGTCCAGTGCTTCAGCCAAAGGCACTACCGTCAGCCAATTTCTCATTGCCATATTTTAGAGGTAACTTCGTGACAATGTACACTAATAGAGTAGTTTACTGATTTTCCATCAAACCGCCGTTAGTGTTCCTGCTTCAGCAGAAACCACTGGGCAATATCTGCATAGTGGAAAATATAAACCAGACCATGGCAATTTTTTGTCAAAGGTCATTGTAGCAACACTTACCTGGCTGACCCCAATAAAGCGTGATAAAAATATTGATCTGTTCATTGCACAGACTATCTTGCAATAGAAGCATTCGATTGTAAGCGGTGTTTTTCCTAATTTCTTTTTCATATGCTTGAGACAGAAAATAAGTTCTGTCAACTAAGTTGCATGTCTATGTGACATCACTGTTCTTTTTGAGCTTTTAAATGTTTTGTGCAACCACTCCCCTTTGTAATGTCATTTGACCTTGAAGGTGATGTATACAAATCGGCAATGATCAATTAAAGGATCTTATTGTCATGTTTGAAGTGATTGTAACATTAGTTACCCTTCACTTCCTTCTCACTAGGCAGCTCCAAGCACTCGTACTCGACATGTAATTAGAATGGATGGCCAGTCAGAAATATGAATATTGGCATTTTTGACATGTGCAAAGAAGGAGCTACCGACATAATGATTGAAACTTTAGCTCATTGTCAAAGCAAGAATGTGCTGTAGCCTGAGAATAGGTCTGACATATTGTCCTGCCCAGAGGATGCTAAAGACATTGCTATTCTGGCATAAGATTGAATAATTCAAAATAAGTAATTTTTCTTGCTGAGAAAGCAATGAACAAGTGAAGTCTAATGGATAGTAGGCGTTTGTTTGTTAAAGCTGGCGTATCGTCTCTCAATGTGCCGAACAGCAGAATTGACAGGCAAGAAAGACGTGGAATAGAGGTGTAATTATGCACTGTCAGTGTTCCACATAAGTATTGCTATGTCCTAGTATTGCTTTGTATACATGTTCAGTTCACTGCATCTGACTGGGTATTGCAACAGCGCTCAAATGCTTCAATTTCACCCCTCAGGTTCAACCAGCAAAACAAAGAACTGCGCTTTGGAACATTCGTCTTTGGACCTGTGGCCCTAAGATTGTTTTACCATTTAAAGAAGCCAGATATAGTTCTACAACTGTTCAAAGACCAGGTCAGTGCACCCTTAATCATTCAGTGGACTTTCAAGTTAAGTCAACTCATTAATTTTACATTTCTTGTATAAGGTACAGGACAACGGCGATTGGAGGTCACTAGGAGAGGTCTTTGTCCTGTAGTAAATATAAATAGGCTGATGATGATGATGATGATGATGATGATGATGATGATCAGTTTGTATAAGTAGCACTGTAAACAAATTGAATGGCATTAAATACAGTTGGTTAAATCTGAACTGAATTAACAAGAAAAGCCTTGATTAGATTCCTTTTACACTTGATTATTTGTGCTTATCGGAGAGTTTCGAAAGAACAATTAGGACCTAAATTTATAAAGTAGTAAGTATTATATAGAGATTAGGTGCTCTTTTGGGTTAAGTTACAATAATGAGAAAATATTAATACACGCAATTTTATCTAGGCATTTGTTTTGTCACACTCATTTGCTGTCACCAATTCTTCAGGAAGTTCTTTGCTGTAAATCAAACTGGTGGAGGGGGGGTATGTAGGTATTGCCTCAAGCTAATTTTGAGCGTGTTCACTGTTTACTATATCAATTAGTTTCTTGCTATCATCAGCTAGCGCCGAGTTTCTTTATCCCTGACAGCAACGTTTTTCTAACTTAAAAGTATCTGGTGCCCAGATCCTATACTACTTTTGCAGCAACATAGTTTCTAGTGGGAAAAAAAATGTTAACGGAAAAAGTAAAGGGACAGGCAGAGCGCTACTGGTGAATCTGAGGGAGCCTAAGGTAGCAGCTGGCCACTGCCACAAATGCTTATGCTCCCCGTGTTTTGATAACGCACGTATGCTCAGACAACTCAACAGGCAGATTGATAGAGAAATTCTCTAGGCTTTTTTCATTTCAAAATCTGCCAGTAGATGTGTAAGCACACCATCTTTGGCACTCACAGGGAAAGAAGTTTCAAATCTGAATAGGAACTTTCGAGTGAACGATTTGTAATGGCTTGTCTTCAGTGATGTTTGTCCATTGTTGGCATGCCTTTGCATTTGTTTGCGCATGTGGTGCGTGTAATTTATGAAAATTTTTTAATGAGGCACTAGTGCTCTGTCTTGTCCTTTTACTTTTATTGTTCACAATTTTTTCACGCTAGAAACTATGTTGCAGCAGAAGCAGCAGCACCAACTAGCCCAACTATCTTCTTTAGTTATGCCCTATACTATTTCGGAGCTTCTAAAAAAAGGGAAGATTTTAGTTTTGTTTCATAGGGAAGGATGTTGCTATTGTGCCTGTCTGATTCCTCTCTATTTCCACAGGAGCTGGATGGCTTCTTTGACCAGTTTTCATCGTATCAGATTGCCATGGACCTCTTGTTTAAGGAGCAGCGTTATCAGGACGTTTTGAACATTTTCAACAGCATGCAACAGAAGCACCTCTACGGAACCAAGTACCCACGTGAATGTGTCGTCCTTGCCCTGGGTGCCTGCTACAAATTGGTGAGTGCCGGCAGTTTCTCCTTCTATGAAATGTGTTGGAACTTTGCTGGAACAAAGATCTGAAGTGGCACTAAAGGGAAAAAGTGATTTCAGCTGTATTGGTAAATTAATCTTCTCCAATATCTAAAGCCACCCTTACCATGAGAAGACATTTGGTAAGGCACACAAAAATTTTATCGATAAAGGTGGACAACGTTGTGTTTTAGAAGAGCCAGAGAGCGAACTTGGCAAGCTTTAAGAACATTTACTCAGCCCCAATGTCCCAAATACAATAAAAAAACTAATTTGTGACATTACACTGCCAAATTTACATATGGGTTATGGCCCGAAACTCACAAATAGATCATTTATCTTCGTTTTCTCGTCTAATAACCAACCTATGACAAGGAAATCCTGTGTCAGTCTAAATTAATTTAGTGTTTTTCTTTAATGTCCCTCTGAGCACTAGCCATACCAAACATTGTTTTTTTTTTTTTTTTTCGTGTGTCAAACTGGTTTTCTCTTGCCCAGCATTTCCATAGCTGACCGATTGACACCCACTGCCTGTTAGCTGAAAAAGTGCAGCACCGCCTCTGTGGTTATGACAAGGGACCTGATGCTATATTAAAATGTGAAACAAGAAAGAAAAACACATGTACCGTGTGACACCCTTTTGCATACACATACCTCTCCTGCCTCTTCCCAACAGAACACTCGTGACTCGTACGAGTATGCGGTCAAGCTGATTCAAGATGCCCGAGCTGTAGGAGCTCTGGTGTTACGTAAAGCCCTGTCCTTTGCTGCTATGCTGGCTGTTAACCATGTAAGTCGGCCTTCTTCTTCTTCTTCTTCTTCTTCAACTTAAATTCTCACTGAGGCTTGTGTTACTAGTGCTTTGTGACACCACTATGGATTTCTCTTGCAAAGGTCGCAGAAAGCTTTAACCTGAGCATGCATAGCTAGGCTTACCATTTTCCTAGAATGCGTACCAGAAGGGAAACATGACAGAAGTGATAGTAGCAACATCGTATGACCATCTTTTCAACCAAAATATCTGTGTCTTTCATTGCCTTGTGCAAGTGTGTGCTCTTGTCTGTTGGCAAAACACTTTCCATGGAGATGCAAACCTGTTACTAATACAGTGAAGTTACATCCGACTTGAAGATACAGGTTTTGCTATATCCTGTGTTAAGTTACGAGCACAGACTCTGACATTGGCGAAAAATAATTGCCTTGTATACTCTTGTGAAAGTCTCACTTTTTTTCACAGCCTCGGTGGGGTGTGGCCCTTACGTGGGTGTGGGTCGCTCCGTTCCAATATTTATTTACTTGTGTAGCCTCCCTGAATCCTTTGCAGTTAAATAAGGAATGTTATTGTTTTCCTAATGCATTTGTTTCTTTGGGCAGACACGCCGCCCACCTTGTGCCCATCGAGTTCTAGCCACTCGCTGCTGCTCAGGCTCGTTTTTTTTTTTTTTTTTTTTTTCTTGCATTACACTTTTAGGTAGAGTGGAATCTTGATGATGCGATCACGGGTAATACGAATTCCCAGATGATACAAATTTTTCTGTGGTCCCGGCTGAGCCCCATTACTTTGCAACATGTTAGAGAACGGTTGTTACGAATAGATTTTCGACCCGCGTCAGTTGATACGAATAAACGCCGCCCCACCGCTGGCCACGAAAGAGAACAGCGTGCAGTCACGCAATTTCTCCCTCTCTTTTTTGTGGCGGAGGCGCGGACGCGGCGCCGGACAGCACGGAGGCCACGACTGTGCGCGAAGAGTTTAAAGCGGTGGTGCTTTTGTTGCTTTTGTGCTTTTCCTCCTTTTCCGCGTGCCATCAGGCGGTGCTTCGGGCCGCGTTCTTTGTGTTTGCGCCATTTTGCCTATTCGCAGCAAGCTATGTCTTGCAAGTTGAAAGCGCTCTCCTTTAAAGAAAAATTAGACATTTTTCAAAAGGTCAATGAGGATCCCAAGAGGAAGCGGACGGAGTTGGCTAAGGAGCTAGGTTTCGCAACGTCAACACTGAGCACAATTGTTGCACAGTGAGACTCTATCATGAAAAACATGCTTTCGTTCAACCCGAACGTGAAGCAAGCGATGACCACTCAGCACGTGAGGCTTGAGGAGACTCTCCTGACTTGGTTTAAAGAAGTAACCGCAGCTGGTGTAAATATTGACGGTAAAGTTTTGTGGGAGAAAGCCGACGAGTTTGCACTTGCTCTGCACATCGATGGATTCCAGGCCTCAGGTGGGTGGCTGCAGCGGTTTAAGACTAGACATGGTCTCGTTTATAAAAGCGTTTGCGGCAAACCGAAAAAAATTTGACGAGGAAGTTGTCAGCAACTGGCTAGCGAAGCTGCCGTCTTTCAGCGCGGAGTATGAACCCCATGATGTTTTTAATGCTGATGAGGCAGGTCTGTTTTTTAACCTGCAACCCAAGAAGAGACTCTGTTTAAAAGGCGAAGCATGCAAAGGAGGCAAAAATAGCAAAGAGCACATTACGGTTCTCTTATGCTGTAACGCTGACGGATCAGAGAAATTTAAGCTCACGGTAGTTGGCAAGCTTCAAAAGTCCCGGTGCTTCAAGCGCGAGAGTCATTTGCCGTGCGCCTATCGCTCAAACAAAAAGGCGTGGATGATGGCGGCATTGTTCGAAGAGTTTCTGTCACTCCTTGACAGGAGGATAGGTTGCAAGAATCGAAAGATTGTTCTGTTTCCTGACCAGTGCGCCGCCCACCCAAGGCAATTAATGCTTCAAAACGTCAAACTTGTCTTTTTACCCGCGAACACGACGATGCACCTGCAACCCCTTGATGCTGGGATTATAAAGAACGCAAAGCACCATTTCAAGAACCTTCTTGTGCGCCACCTACTTGCTAAAATTGATCAAAAGGACAAAGGCGACCTGCAAATAAGCCTCTTGGACGCCATCCATTTTATAGCCACGGCATGGGATCGGGTAACTCTGACTATCGTAGCGAACTGCTTCAACAAATGCGGCTTCTTCGGTAGTCCAGAAGCAGTGCCCTAGAGCCGGAAGATACAATTGAGGATTGGGAACGGCTTAGCGTCGAGTGCACAGCTGATGACTTTTGCACTGCAGGTGACAATCTCGCCACCTGTGGTGCGTGCGCGGTAGAAGATATTGTCGAAGAGGCCACATGCGAGGCTGCTGATTCTAGCTATGATGGCAATGACATAAACATGGGCAACGGCGAAGGACCACCACCGGCGGCTGAAACGCTGCACGCGCTCGACGTTCTGAGGCGTGCTATGGCCGCGGATGGAATCAGCGACGACACGTGCACGCATTTTTATGGATTTGAACAAAGTCTGCTAAGTGACTTGATAAAGAAAAAGAAGCAGAAGGATATTGGAGACTTCTTCAAGAAATAAACGCTTTTTACGTACGTGTTCCCGAGTGAGTTCACTTCTGACTCTTTAATTTAGCTAGCTTTAATTGTGTTTCTATGATACAAATTTCGGCTAATATGAATATTTTTCGTGACCCCATGAGATTCATATCATCGAGATTCCACTGTATACTCATCTGCCATGCCATCCATGGCATTACATATCACTCGGATTTACACTACAATGCTCAAAGACACTACACATCATGTGCTTTGAAGCCAAGAGCAAATAGGATTTTTATTTCCCCCATGAAGCTTAGGTTGTCAAGTGAGGGTGGCAGGCACTTACACATGTACGGCCCTTACTCAAGTGCACACAGTAATTGAGTCAGCTTTGATCGCCTCTCAGCATGCCAACATGGAACACGTGAACAAAGGTAAAGCACAAATGTGCTTTGTCGTTAATATGCGGATGTGATCATACGGAATTGGCCTATTGGCTTGCCACCTGTACGTCAGCCAAGCAAAGTCATTGGCCAAAACAACCATGCTCATGCACAATGTGCTATTTAAACTTGCTCTTGTCAAGTATGTGACATTAACATTTTTGCCACTGAAATGTACACATAAGCTGCAGAACAATATTTGCATTCCTATAACCAATATAGACTCGAATCTTGCATATTAAATTTCGTTATAGCAATAAGATATTCATTGGTCTAAAGCATAGCAAAAACAAAATAGTTTTACATTTCTTCAATATGTAGATATACGACTGTGCTTTCTTGTGCCTGGAACCTGTTGTGCAATGTAAGAATATTCAACCCATTTTGGTTTACACGCATTGCTGCAAGATGTCATCGTGAATGCCACTGTTCTCAAACGCTGCCCTACCAAATTAAGATTTTAGGTAAGTGTTTAGGCTAAAATTTCTTATTCTTGCAAAAGAAAATGGGGCCACAGAGGTAAGTGCGATATCAAAAGAGAAGGCGAAGCCTGTGCTGCACATAGTGGCTTGCTTACTCAATGCGTTCCTCAGCTATGTATGCAGGCTTGCTTTCGTGGTAATTAAGTTCAATTATGTGCCCATAAATATTTGACAATCAGCATTGGTTGTTGTGGACATGGCAAGGGAATTGAATAGTTTGAGGGTGTCCCAAGATACAACTTCGAG
Source organism: Dermacentor albipictus (assembly GCF_038994185.2). Taxonomy (NCBI): domain Eukaryota; kingdom Metazoa; phylum Arthropoda; class Arachnida; order Ixodida; family Ixodidae; genus Dermacentor; species Dermacentor albipictus. The sequence goes on from NC_091821.1 coordinate 398,645,153, forward strand.
TGATGGGTTTTAATGGATGCCAACATGATTGAAATTATGTAAAATTATGTTCCACTGGAAATTAGTGTGCTGTACATAGTGCCAATAACTGTAACAGCTGAACAAGGAGCCTATAGGGCCTTTGTTTAGAGTAAAGCCACACCAGAAATGGATGTGGAGTAAATTACATACCTGCCAACTCTCCCAAATTTTTCATAATGTTTGCGAAGTTGGGCTCGTTCAACAATTTTATAAGCATTGCGTCCAGTTTTGCAAAGGATAAATTTCATTGTACTTGTAAAAAGTTTTACTCGTTAGTCTCCAAAGTTTTCATTGGGAAGACAGTGGTAGGACATTAAAGGAGGACTTGCTTGGAACAAGTTTATTCAGACAAGTTCCCGAAGCACTGATCACTGATCACTGATATCAAAATATCACTGATCTGGAAACAATGTGTTGCGCTTCAGTGTCTGCTGTTCCAAGTTTGCTACTGCCTTTGTGTTGCGCGGAAAACCATTGTTAATAAAGTGTGTGTGTGTTCCAGAAAAGATGTGCAATCGGGGTAGAATTGTTTCAATGCATCCCATTTTCCTTTCTTGCCATGTCTGTGGGATTCTTGCAAATTTTTTAAGTTCACAGGCACATTTTAGATTTACTTCACTATAGTATCCAGTAATCCATTACACCCATGTTTGTGATATTCAGGCCCAACTGCATTGATTCATGCGTGGGCTGCCCAAAAGAATGCTTATGCATGTGACCTGGGATGCACCAGTGACAAAAATAGTGGCTTTTGTGCTTTTGCTGTGCACTGTGTCTGGAACTACGAGTTGAATTTTTGTTCAGCTTGGTCATGTATGCAGTAAAGTATGTGGCCTGTTTTTTCTGTATGCAGAATGAACCAAAGGTTGCCATGGAGCTGCTCGCTCTGTCAGCACAGCTCTCCTACATTACAGTCCGTAACATCCGAGTAAGTCATTCGTTGCATGTGGGTCTGTTCCTCTGAATGTTTGGTGTTACCTAATTAAGACATATTTATTGCTAGGCAGAGCCATGCACACCTCGTGTATTATACCATTAATATAGTAGTCAAATATTGAAGAGAAACTGCTTTGACAAGACAGTTACTCAAAGAGGCCCTAAACCACCCCTTAGGCTTGGTGAAGAAACATAGTCTTCAGATAGCATATGCTGCTGTGAGCATCTCGGCCAAGTTTTGCTGTCGTACACAGCATGCAGAGCTCGCAAGCCGAGCGTGAAGTCAGCTTTCTTTCAAACACTCTTTTCAACAGAAGCCTGCTCCTCGTTCTGCTCTGGACACTTTATTTTGTAATAAAGCAGATTCCCATATGCGGCTGCTGTTAGTCAATAGGTAACATCAATCAAGAAGGATGTTTGGATCAGTGCGCTTCTTCCTACTGTAGCTGTGTATACTTATTCACGGAGTTCAATAAACAGACTCAAGTAAGTGAAAACGTGCTTCCGAATTTCGATAATAAATGCATATTTCCGGAAAAAGCTGACTCTCGTCTGCTCACGTACTCTTGGCCACAGCTGCCCGCGTAGGAGTTAAATTTTTGCCACCCCGGTTATTGGTGTCATAACCGACGGGTCTCGTTAATTTCAACTAGTTTTTAACACTCAACTAGCCTCGAACCACGCGAAACTTAGGGTTGGACTCTTGCATTAAGGCTCACTCCTGGCCGCTCCTGGTAGATGCCTTGGCTGTCAGACTAGTTGACAGGTCTTCAAAAATGCGCAAGTTGGATGTGGCTACTATCTGTCGGTCAAGCTGGTGAAGGAAAAAGCCAGTCTGCACCACATAGCATGGTCAGACTATAGCATACACATGCGAGCACGCACTCAAGCCCTGTCGTGCACAAAGCAAACATTGTGCTTATGCACTGCAGTTGCATGTGGCTGCGGTCTTCTACATAGCGTAGATACCAGGGCCGCTGAGGTGTGCCATCACATGTCCACTGGCTAAGTGCACTGTGGCTAGCTGAGGACAAGCGCATTTGTAGCATCATAGGTGGCAAAATTGGTAGTGGACATCTACATTAACATCCAAAAGCAAATTTGAACTGCGCACCACAGTGATGTTTAGAAGTTGTGGACATGGTCCGCTCCGCCTTAGCCTTCACAGTGCAAGGCATTGAAGATGGAACAGGACCACAGCGAAGAGGGTGTTTGATTGCCAGTAACTCTGTCTGCTGAATGCATTGAAGTACTTTTGCCACAAAGTATTTCTGAAATAGTCTTAACTTCAAATGCATTTCTCCTCTTTGATAAAAAGGGGTTCAGGGCCCCTTTAACTCGTTGTTACATTACTCTTAAGTAAAAGCAATTTAAATCAACTTAAGTCATTGTTCCTGGCAATCAGCAACACAGCTATATCATCAATCCAGCGACAATGAAGATCTGTGCAATATACTCCTTAAAATAAATATAAAATAGGTCACGGAATCGGATCAATATAGCAGAGTATGTGTTCGTACCCAGGCTGACATTAAGCAACTCGAGTAGGTGTGCCGTACAGTACAAATTACCCATGTATAAATTCCTTTTAAAAACTTCAGGCACATTTTACAAAATTTGACCACACCCTCCGAGTGCGCGGTATTCTAGAAATATTGTTAGTATCATGAAATGCCATTGGCCCAAGGTATGCACCTGAGACAGTGATGTGCATTATCGTTTACGTCCTCATCACTTGTCTTCTTTTCTTTTCTCTAAACTGGCACAGTGGCTATGGTGTCCAGCTGCTGCGCACAAGAGACACGATTTCATTTCCCAGTTTATAGTGACCTCATTCCTATGGTGGTATAATGCAAACACAGTTGTGCACCAAGCTGTAGGTTCATGCTCAGAACCAATGTATTACCATGAAATTAATACAAATAAATTTTCGGAAGAATATTTCATAACTCTAAACTAATTTAGTATTTCTCTTCATTGTCCCTTTAATTACGGAGCTGACTGCTATGGCTTCTCTCATTGTCCAAGTGCTGCTGTGGGCAGTTAAACCTAGTCAGTCAATCATTAAATCCTCTTCCAGCTCTGCACTCCCTTTTGCAGAGTTGCAGAGCAAGGCCCACTGGCCCAGACTGACCAGTCCGTGTTGCTAATTTCTGTTTTCCTGCTTTTCTCAGAATAGCTGCTAGCCTGTTGCCCTGTGGGCTAGGCACATAGCTGACCTATGACCTGAGTGTCTTGTAATGTTTCCTTCTGTGCTTGCAGATGATAGCGCTAGCAGACCTGGACAGAGTGGACGATGTCTTCTTGACTCTGAGGTCTATCATCCACCAAGATGTACCCATGCAGTCGCGCATGGAGCAGCAAGTTTGTCAGGAAACGGTGGGTTGCTATGGGGTTGCTACGTACATCACATGTCTATTCCACTTGTGTGTCCATCATTTGTTTAGCACCTGTAACTTAGTTTTAGCTCATTTGCTTGAAAGTACAGTGCATACTATGCCCCGGCAGAGTTTCAGGCGATGCAAGTGCAAGGATTTCAGCACCTCTTTAAGATGATCCAATAGTGCATCCACAAGGCTGTGTAAAGCCAAGGCATTTGTGTTTGTCACATGGACTAAAAACTGAGCTGGTTGGTTTGGCACACTAGCAGGAATGTAATATTTTCACTAATGTAAGATATTTAAATTAGTCATTATCACTGATAGGAATTATTTTAACTTTTCCCATGCCAAATATCAGTCTCACTCGCCCAGGGATTATCCTTTGTCTGCTGAGTGCCACAGACCAGTGGCAGTCATTTTATCATTTTTGGTGTGAATGTAGCGTTATTACATGGCACCAGCTCCCCAGAAAGTAAATGTTTTGAAGCCATCGTTGGTTACCTTAGGCTTTAAAAGTGGCGGTGCAGAGTGAGGCGACTATAGCAACGATGACTGCCTTTTGCCATGCCATAACCAGTACTTTTAGACATTTCTTCACCTCAAGTACAGTAAAACCTCGTCCATAGGTTTTGGAAAAAAGACACGAGAAAAGACGTATTAACTGGGAAAACGTACGATCCAAAGTAACTAAAAACAATCGACAGACTCAACTATTGTTGACATCTACGTAATGCATAGTGTTGCTCAGATCGTTGTCGCAAGAGATGCTGACGCGCATCGAGCTGGTGGCATTCCGGCAGCCCGAAACGTGTTTTGTTTTTCTATTGCATGGTGTTTTAAGAGGGCTACGGGAAATTGAAACAAAATCGAGCTAGTGGGCGATGCCAGATACCGCCTAAGGGAAACGTGATGTCCACATCACGCCGCCTGAAGCAGGGAATGGCAGCGCGTTTGGATTATCACCTACCAAAAGCATGCAGTAGGCTACGAATGGCACTATTCACAACGCGGATAGGGGAAGGTGCTTATCTCAATAGGCTTGGCAGCAATAGCTGTGAAGGCCGTGCGACGACCCAGGCTCAGATTTGTTGGTACCAGAATGAGAAACTGTGCGCGCCATCATTTTCACCTGAGACGGGCGGCTATATACAGTTCTCGATTGCACGCGCCTCACGCCTTTTCTTGTTCACGTAGTATCTAGCGGCCAGAAAACATACACGATCGTAGTCTGCAGTAGGAAATAGCGGTGCGTTTCGGTTAACGCCTATTAGAGGCGCGAGCTACACTTTCTACGTCCCTACGCGCTGTAAAACAGTTAGGTGAAGGTGCTTATCGCAATAGGATTGGGGGTGATAGCTGTGAATGCCTCGTGTGACGACCGCGGAGAAGATTTGCTGGTACTGAAATGAGAAACTGAGTGCGCGCCGGCATCTTCACATGATGTGGTGAAGCAAGTATTGCGGTGAAGCTGCTGCGGTGGGCAGCTACATACGGTTCTCGATCGAGTGCACATCGCGTATTTTCTTGTTTACATGGGATCTAGCAGCCGGAAAATGTATCATACGGTCGCAGTTTGGCGACATACTGTGACATACGGCGACATGCATACATACAAATGGTGTTTTCCGGGAACGCATGAGCCGGTAAAAGAGCATAACTCTATCTGGTGATTTTTTGTGTTCTCCGTTGCGAACGCTGGCACCGGGAAAACGTATGTAACGGGAATGCATCAACCAGATTCTACTGTAAGCAAGGTAGGCCTGGAAAGCTTTAGTAAGTCTTGTTCAGAGCTTCAACGCAGTACTGACGATTGCAAGAAAGATTTAAAGCATCTGGTGACACTCTCGGGTGGACATGGCTCGACAAAAATGCTTTGCCGCTGGCGCCTCTGCAATTTTCTTTCTTTTTACCCACCAGCAATAATGCATCGCATGAGGGACAACAAAAGCACGCTTGACTTCTGTTCTAAGAAATATTGTGCTATGAACAGGTACAATTTTCTTGAAGAGATGTGTTCGCTCTTTTTTCCTGTAACTGTGCCAAAACTTTAGAAGACAGCCTGAAAAAATTGTGAGGCATCAGATCGGCATAAAATCGGTATATTTCTGTAGCATGCAGCTAAAATTCAGGATTGCCGTCTGTTAACCTCGATATAACGAACACGAACATACAGTAGATTACCGTTAATTTGACTCCGGTTGATTCGATTTTCTGGTTAATTCGATCCTGACAGGCACCCATACATATATACGGGCCCAAACTTACGTTTTCTTGATTTTTCTTTTTCCAATCTCCGGTTTGGCCTCTGCCAAAATAATTCGAACTTGACTGGTCAATTTCGCCGCAATACAACCGTGTTACGTGGTGAAGGTTATCAGGAATAGGAAAGGGCCACTGTGACGAGACCTAGTACGCGTTCCTTATACAGGCGTGAACGCGCCATCTTCGGTCACTGTACAATCGCCTAGACGCTAAATATGCATACCGGCAGCCATTCAGAGCTGTTTCTAATGTTTCTGTAGCGATCTGAGCTCAAGTTTCGCCCGCCATACGTGCCTGGTATACGAGACCGTGCGTTCCTTAACTATACGCTCGCGCCGTTCGCCGAGAAGCGAGGAGAATCCATCTGTGTTTGGGGAAAGCTCAGAGAAAAAGAAAGGCGGTTAGGTGAACTCCGAAAGGCGAGGGGACATTTGTGCCAATAAAAGAGCAGCGGTATATCTACTCTGAAGGCCTTCCAGTAAACTTCATAATCACTTGAGCACAAACAACAAAGGGGACATATGGAATGACAAGAAATTATGAATCATTATCAACTAGCCCGATTCACAGTTCTTCAGTGAACTTATCAGGCATTTGTAAATTTAAGGAACAGGTGCTATATCTTGTAACAGTAGCCCCTTTTTTTTTCTGCGTGGCATGCTTCACCGCATAAAACGTCTGCATTGTGGCGAAGCTAACTTTAATGACAAATGCTGACAAGTGAATCAGCAGCGTTTTTCGGCGTTTTGTTTTTTCTGTCTTGTTTAATTCGACTCCGTGGCTAATTCTACCGGTTTCCTCGGTCCCGTCAAGGTCGATTTAACAGGAGTCTTCTGTAATTATCGGATGTAATAAACTACAGTGAACTTATCAAATGGAACCTTAAGGGACCAGGTAAACCAGTCGCGTTTAATAGGAATTTCATTTACTGAGAGATTGAGCTTAAGGGCACACAATAGGCTGTTTCGAAAGGAACAACAGATAACGGGTGTAGCAGATCTGATTACAAAGCTTCTTTTTACAAAGTTCCTACTTGCTCGCCGCCACCGCTTACTAGAGCTAGCAGCACAAGACATAATTAGAAAAAGAAATTGAAAAAAAATCGTTTCGTAAAAAAAAATTGCTGTTTTAATGATGCAACCACTCTTGAAGTCATCAATAACTTCGACCTTCGTCTCCAGTGTGAGTGCACTTATTTGAGATTTCCTGTACTGCCATCAGTAATGCTAAGCAAATTCACTGCTAACTGACATTTTAACACCAAGAAACCACAGCAAACTACAACCATGGTTGAGCCACCCTAACCACTGTAGGGTGGCTAGGGTATGAGACTAGGTTAATTGGTGTTCCATCTTGTTTAAACAGTGCAAAACAAGACAAAGGATGGCAAAGAATGGTGGCGCTCCACCTTTTTTGGCATCCTTTGTCTTGTTTTGAGCTGTTTAAACAAGATAAGATGGCTAACCTTGGCACAAACAAAAGCCAGCAAAAATTTCCGTGACGATAACAAATACTATAAAAAACTGGCAAGAAAATCCTAAAAGAAAAGGTGCAAACAGAGATCCTTGTCGCAGTGCCACTAAGATTAGCTGCTCATCCTCATTTTCAATAATATTTTAGTTTAATTTGCCCAGAAATAAAAAAAGCTGTGGCATCGTTTAACAAACTTTTTTTGCATTGCCTTAATGTAAAACCAACCAACCACAAGGATGTTGTTCTGTTTAAGCAATTTCTGTTTGCCGAGATTCTACTTTAAATCTAAAATTCGACTGCTGATATTGTCTCATAGAAATATGTGCTTACTAGAAATCTTGGATATATGCAGTAAAATCTCGTTAATTCAAATGTCACGGGACCAAAAAAGATGTCCGAACCAAATGTTGAATTATCGACTTCCTTCGCAGTGCTGCCAAGTTTTTTAACTACTGTATGCACACCTTAGTTATTTTTTCAGCTTTAAGCTGGTTGGCAGCAGCATCGCGACATAGCTGGTGGGTTTGATGACAGCATACAGGCCATGTTAGTATAACTCTTCATCCTCTACAGCTTATGCTGTATTTTACGTAGCGCGCATTGCACTAAGTCAAAATTAGACTACTGCCCACCACAACCTGGGTGCATGAAGCCGCGGTCAGTATCGATGCAATCATAGATGGCAACCTCGCAGTTCTGAAGGCACGTGATCAATATGCACGGAGTCATAACGAACAACTGTGGATGAAACTGCAGTCGCCAGCAATGTGATCATAGATAGCGACCACACAGATATGAAGGAATGCAGCCATTGCGTGCACTTAGTCAAAGCGAAACTACTGTTTACCGTAACCACTGCAGGCAAAACCGTAGTTGCTATTAGCGCGATTACGTATGGCGACTGTACAACTCTTGAGGCATGCTGCCAAATCATGCATGCAAGAGTCATATGCTACAGTGAATGCAAAAATAAAGTATATAAAGGCACAAATAGGCACAAAACATTTGTTCTTGTCACTAACGCAGAAATACAGGCTAGTTGGCCATTCAAACTGTCATGCATTCTGGAAGCACAATAGACTGGATAAGGAACACATGCAAACGGGATGAGTGCTCGTCCCATTTCTGTATGCTCCTTGTCCAGTCTATCGCACTGCCAGAATGCATGAAAGTTCCTGTCATTTCCGTACGGTTTCCACTGGTGAATACGACGATGCAGACTCTACCACTTTGTTGAAGTTGAACGCTAGTGCCACTTTGCTTTTTTGTGTTGCACATATACAACACTTCGAGGGCTTTCCCGAATTAACCAGTGTGCACCCAAATGTGTCCAAATCAACAAGTTTGATGCCATTATATAATGCCCATGCACACCGGGACCAGAAGATGAGTTCGAATTACTAAATCTTCCAAATGAACGAGGGTCGAATTCATGACACGCTACTGTAGTCGTGTTGTTTTGCTAGCTGTATGAACCAACTGCAAAGGAATTCAGCTTTGTTCTAGGACCTGAACCTTGCGGACATTTGATGCCGATGGCACATTTTCTCTTCGGTGTTACCTATAGGCGTATCAGGGCAGTGGATCCCATTTCAGGTGGACAAGGTTGACGAGTGCCTGGCTCGGCTAGGTGACAAGGAGAAGACGCACATCTTTGAACAGATGAAGCGGGCACTACGTGAAAACAACCACCTTTGTCCACAATCCCTCGACGAGCTCCTCTGCCAGCCGTTGCTCACACGACTACCACCCAAGGACCGGGACGTGGACCGCACTGCAGGTCCGCTGTGAGAGCGCACATTGTTCATGCATCAGTTTGACCAGTTCTGCTCATAAGTGGATTAGGGCTCTTTATGCTGCAAAGTTGCCTATGAAATCCTTCGGCAAGTTGTCTCAGTTTCTCAAGCTTTTTGCTACCTGAGCATCTCGCGTTTTAAAGGTGGCGGTTCGATGCAGACCTTGGCATTTGTGAGTTAATTCTGACATTGAAATTTCCAGGTGGCCTGTAGTGGAGAATTCATTTAAACGTTTAAGAAGAGCAAACCAGTAGTGAGTGCCATCATTGCTAATAAGTTGCCTTGTAATAATGGCAGCAATCAATGTTTTACCACTTTTCCTCAATATTTTCTATAAACTCATCCAGCTATTAGAGCATGTATTCAAATATAATGCATGAGGCATACTTTGAATTCTAACAAGCCATATATGTAATCTGCCTTTTTGAATGACATATTCTGCTTCTGTTGTGCTGTTTTCACATGATGTGCTCCTGATTTGGGCTTGCTTCAAGAAGCCTGTCCACATGTTGCACTAAATTCATCTGGTCATACCAGTAAAACCCGTTTTAAGCATGTGGCGTCATCATCAGAATATTGAGCTGTTAATGGAAACATTTTCCAACTGTTCAGAGTAGTGGTTAACAAATCATCCGTGCCGTGAGTCACTGGTACGTGATGTCTGGCTATCCTGTTGTGTGGCAGCAAGTGTCGCCAGCTGGCCACATAAACTTTGAGCCATTGTCAATCCCGTTCGAAAGTAGGGTATGCTTAGCACAGCCATCATGGCAGTCTTGTAGTGAAAGTTAGCAGTCAAGCTGAAAAAATGTGCTGTTCACACAGCATTCAATTTGGCACAGCAATTAGGAATAAACTACTCTTCAGCTGGTTATCTTAGCGTGACCATTCTGAGCAGCCATGATTTGTCCCAAAGCACTAGTGCAACTAGCACATCGTCAACATTGTGCTCACAATGCAGGCTTGCCTCCATGTCAGTGATACCGCTGGCTATCTGCACATCACCTGCTTCGCAATCCGCTGACAGCAAAAAGACGTTTTTGCAGTACTCACCACTATAATGCAGCACATACACACTCCAATCATTCCAAAGGCAGGTTCAGTTATCATAAGAGAACCAAAAAACATGTAGAGATGAAAATCGGTCTAGTTTGAGAAACATACATGCATCTGCTGAGAGAAGTTGTAAAATACAAAACTCAGGAGTTACCAAGGATCAATAAATAGCACATTGGCCACACGCTCTCCAGGATGCTTCCGAATTTTGTAAATAGTCAAATTGAGAAAAGGGCGAGAGCTAGTGGATTAAAACAAACATTGCACAGTGTAGTCCCTCCAGGCGCTCATGGTGGCTTCAAGATGTTGCGACGGCAGTAGTGGAACAATTGTAAGAGGTTTAAATAGACCATTTTGATGCATTGGAGTTCCTAGTAGCAGAGAAGTGCAGGTTGGAATCAAAAGCCAGTTTGAGGAGGTGGAGCAAGTGTGACGTCATGAGGGCACTTGCGGTGTGATGCATGATGCCATGCTTGAATATAAAATGAGGCCCACTCTTGATGAGTTCTCTTTGATTGTCACAATGGCTCCAACAGAAAAGCTTATACCCAGTGAGCGAAAGGCCAACTTCCAGTGCACATGCTGCATTCGGCACTGTAGATGCTGCAAGTTTCATAAAATTTGCTTGTTAGAGTACATTGGGGGCAATCATCGGAGAATGCAGAGTTGTGGTAAGTACTGCTTGACAGACCATGCTGACCTTGGTATGTGCTTCCTAAAGGTTACAAAAATTTACCGGCCGTTTTTGCATCTTTACTAAAGGACCTCAAAGTGTCATAAAAGGATTTAGCAAACACTGATGAATGAAGGAGAACTGTCGCGCCCAATATTTTGTTCAGTCAAAACCCTATGAAGCCAACAGATAGGGAAGCTAAAAAAAGCATAGAGGAAACTATTCGTTGCTTTAATTGGAGTGTACAAATGATAAGATAAAGGGAAATGAAAGTGGGTGAAAAAACAACTTGCCACCGCTAGAAAGCGAACCCGCCCATCCATCAATGTGCACCTCTCAGTTCCAATGCGTGCATAATGCTATGAGGAAATTGTTTAGTCAATGCTTGTCTTTCAAAGAACTGCTGTGGGTAACCCGTTCTTGTATTTTGTGGTGTATAATTAGCCAATGCATTGACCTTTTCCTCTTGGATCGCAGGTTCCGGAATAGGAGGAACGTACACGTCTGGTTACCGTGCGCCAATGAAGGGAGCTTCAGGTGCCCGCTATCCGGTTCGGCATCGACAAGGACTGGGCGATGTGGATGATTAGTCACAAATCCTCTGCTCTGTGCTAGAAATGTTAAGCTTCTTTACCACTCTGTCCCCACAAAAGACTTCTTTCCCATTTTATTCTATATGCCTAGTGCGTTTAGAGGAAGGGGATAATTTTTCATCAATTCAGAATTATTACTATTCTGAAGTTAGGAATGCATAAGTGTCATTCCTTCTTAAATACATGCTGTGAGCTATATATATATATATATATATATATATATATATATATATATATAAGCACACACACACACACACAGTTCACTAATCTGATGGCAGGGAGGGACATGATTTAAACATTGATAGCGTGAACCATCAATGAGTGTTCATGGTCACGAATTGCACCTGCATAGCTGGGACAACGTATGCCATAATCATGTACCCAGGCATTGTGCAACCATGCATACTTCTAGCAATGTGTCAGGGTTGCAAACTTTGGAGACGGTTCATAAACAGGCAAAGGTCTTAAATTGTGACCATTTATTTACTGCTACTTTTGAAATTTTTTGGCTTACAAAATTGTATATAGCAATCACAGAGCCATTTTATGCAACCCCGTATAGTAGGTGTGTAATGAGCCAATTTTCTAATTCAGGAAGTGGTTAATATTAATTAGACTGCAATATTTTTCTTCATTGCAACAAAGCTGCCTTCAAGTTGTTCAATGTCTGAACTACAAAGAAGTGAAAGAAATAATGCACAAAATTAAGTGGTTTAATAATCTCAAAGCTTTTGTACATGTACTTCTGCTTTCAAGACCACAGAAGCCGTGCTGTGACACGACCATGCCGTCCTTGTACTTGGCCATCCTCTACACTTCGGCATAGATTCTCGAAGCTTTGCAGAATTTTCATTCAAGGAAACCTGTTTACATTCTTCTGTCAAAGTGAAAATAAAGCAACTGTTCAGCTTGCTCTTTAGATGTTCATTCTTTCAGCTCTGCGAGTTTAACGGGACATCAAAAGCAAGCTAATCAATCTAGCTTTTTAAGTAACCCTTCTTAACACCTCACAAAGTTTACCTTATGCTAAAAGACCACTTGGTTGTAGAGAAAATTGTAACCAAATGGGTTGCACAATTCCTCTGCAGTTCAAACCTCTTATCACAAACGCAGACTGTTACATCGCTGCACCGGTGATTTTGGAGCTATCTGCTAGGCAATACTAGCCTGCTTGGACTCGGAAGCCTACAGAGAGAGGGCACTACATTTGCATAAAATGTTCCGGCTGAGCTGTTTGGTAAGGTTAGGTAGCAGCAGCAAGTTCTGGTGTAGGAAAATTCAAGAATTGACAGATGTATTTTCTTTTATGTTGAAATAATGCAAAAATTAATTTTCTTTATCTCTGCCTGCCAGCAACTTACCGTTTATAAACAGAGTATGTACATTTCAAGACCTAAGTCGGAACGTATAAGACCCAACCAGGTGCCAAGTTTCAGCATAGATTCACTTTGGGCACAGCACAAACAAACATCTTTCAGTACCTAACATAGATCTTTCACTGAACGGGCCTATAGGCTCTACTAGCCCATTCACTAAGCAACTATGTCAGCCTTAGTTCCTTCATGTTCCATCAGTAAAAATCTAGGGAACACGGTACATCCAGAGTCTTGAAGACAAGTCCACTTGTCGAAACATTGGTTCCAGCTTTCACCTTGTTCTCGGTTTGTTCATCATGTCAGCCCTAGTTATTTTTGCTTGTTCCTGTTACCACAATGCATTTAAATGTATCTTCAGTTCTACACTACATTCTAATATGCAGACTTTCAGCCCGCTGCACAAGTTTCATTGCCTTCAGCAATTGTTTAGTAAATTCTGTGTGCTACGCAAGTGATTAACTTGACACCTATAATGTGAAACTCGCATGAAGCAGTAACGTTCCTACTGAAATGCAGCGGCTACTACTACTTCTATAATAGGGTAACCACTGCCCTTCCCGCCTGACCATTTTCACATTCAAAACAAAGACTTCAGTCGAGGAGTGAGACGTCAGAGCACATTTGTCAATACGATGGTACACAACTCTAAGGAATAGCTTGGCAAGAGACATCAAATTTTGCCACCAGTTGAGCTGGCACTTTCTCCCTGTTCAATTGGCTTCTGCTGTTTACCGTGTTGCCAAAATGTTGCAAACTGCAAAGGCAATCGATGAAATTGCAGCAGTTGGCCAAGTTACCACTCTATACACTTCACCAAATGGAAACTGGACTCTCCCTGATTAATACATAATTACATTAAATGCCTTGGCTCAACTATGTTGTAGTGGTCGTTTCTTTCAGCTTGGCAATTTTGGGCTCAGCCTATATGTAATTCAGGGAAGAGGTTCTCCTAAAGTACAGCAATTAATATAAAGCCTGTGTGCATTCAGAAAGAACACCTCACAGCTATCATTTACCAGTTTATGACGAGACAAAGGCAGAGCAAGAATTTACTACCGCAGCCAATACAACATAACCCAGCATCATGCTGATAAGCAGTTTGCCTTCTCACACAAGAAACAGAACAATGTTGACAGAAGAGTCATGGATTGTCTTTACTGCCCAACTCCACACCACCATGCAGCATTCACACTACTGACATACACAGTACTCCTATGTTAACAAGGCTCATGCACAGCAGTGGTGCAGTGTAAAGCAGAGCATTATCCACACCATTGCAATTAATTATTGCACCTTCGTGATTGACATCAATCATGGAAACTGTGGCCCTATGCAAATGGGCCTACGCACTGTAGAAAACATAGCCAGACCATTAGTAAACAAAGTAACCATTTTATTTACACTGCGTTTTAACAAGAACCGGGAAACACCTGAGCACAGCCTTCACTTAATGAGCCTGTGTGCATATGGAATGATCCTGAAATGGGGATTGCCAATTTCAAAGCACCTTTGGGTAGTGAAAAAAAAAAAGAGTGCATAATTGAGCATGAGATGATTGAGCACTCTCTCTTGGTGTCCTTTCTTTCCTCTAGTCAGTGGCGTCAGCGCGAGCTGTGGGGAAAGGAACTTCCACAGTTAGCACACCAGAGTCCACAATAACAACATCTTTCGTTGGCCTGTCCCTACTGTCTGTGGAAAGCTTCTCCACCTTGCGCACAACATCCTGTAAAAATAGAAAGAGAAGGCAGCACAAAGCAGTCAATAGCAGCTCTCCTGGGAAGTGCATGCAAATTATAAATAGCGTGCAGAACGTCACGAGCCTGCCTAGGCAGTGTCACATGGCACAGTGCTAACACCGAAAGCCGAGTGCCGTGCAAAGATCGTTCTTCAACAAAAATTGTCTCCTGCGTACGTCACACGTGTACATCTCTTACTCCAGCATGACAACAGTCATGACCATGCTAGTCACACGCTACCTGCACATTAAATTTCGCTACAACCAGCAGGTACCTGCTGCTGTCCAGAGTCTGACATGGCGGGACCTATCAAGCTTTTTTTGTGTGCACAAAAAGTGTATGGTTCCCATTTGGCAACTCTGACACACACACAAAAAAAAAAAATACTTGACTTTCCGAGCACTAACTAAGCATGCAATTCAACTTATTTGGGCTAGATGGCATACCATCCCATATTTGAAATAGTACATGTAGGTGAGTAAAACGAAAGTGTCCGACTGGAAACCAGCTTTTCAAGGCAGCCAACTTTATGGAATTCTAAAGTTGCCTATTACAATTATTGTATCATGTGACAGGATTGTGTGTAACATTGTCAACAATTATTTCAATGAATAGAGACATGCAGAAAAATCAATGGCTTTCACTAGTGTTGCCAGTACCAAACCCTATTCAAACAAGTTTCAGCAACAGTAAAATTGTCTCATGTAATGTGCCACTTGAACAGATACCCTTAAGACACTTGCTAGAGTCAAGTTCACTCTAGATGCACACTTCAAACCATGATGCTTCACATACAGATTAAGCAGCATGCAGGTAGACAAATTAGCCAATGTGAATATCAAGATCATATGCAGTATGCATACTCTAACAGGAAACATGACAACGTAAGCAGTGAAGACTTAAAGAGTTGAAGCGATCAGAACTTGGCAAGTATTGTTGAACTCACCATTCCAGCAATAACTTTGCCA
This sequence comes from Dermacentor albipictus, assembly GCF_038994185.2. Classification (NCBI taxonomy): domain Eukaryota; kingdom Metazoa; phylum Arthropoda; class Arachnida; order Ixodida; family Ixodidae; genus Dermacentor; species Dermacentor albipictus. The sequence continues at coordinate 398,660,421 of NC_091821.1, forward strand.
AAAACAACGTGCTTGCCATCCAGCCAAGTGGTCTTCTTGCACGTGATGAAGAATTGTGACCCATTAGTGTCCTTTCCAGCATTGGCCATTGAGAGCCACCCAGCACCATAATGCTTGAGCTTGAAGTTCTCGTCAGGGAATCGCTCTCCATAGATGCTACGTCCTATAGGTTAAGCAAGAATAACAATGTTAGGATGCATATATTGAATAAGGCTCAACTTATTGATAACACATCAAATACAAGATACACCACTCCTGCTATGAGCGGCGGATTGACAAGCCATAAAGGAGATGCAAAAGTTTGAGCTATGGCAACATCACTTTTATAATTGCTGCACATTTTCATAGAAAAGCTACCACTGCATTTTTCATTTACTCCTTCATTCCAGCGCACTAGGCTGTTTCTTAAACTACTTCAAGTTATATTAAACCTGCTTGGTAATGCGAGAGCCTATTAAACAATACACTGTAATGACAATCAAGCACTGTGATACATTCTACAGACACGCAGGCAACAATTTTGAGTTCATTATATATGCAGTGCTTACAGCTTGATAACACTTTCAGTGTCCCCAAGTGTCCTTTCTTACGATTCTTTTTTTTCTCTCTCTCAGATATTAAACGAACACAACGGTTTATTTTCGGTTATTCAGAAGGGAAGTGATCATATGGATAATGGCAAATGCTATCTTAGCATGGTCCTCATATGCTATACTACAGTTCGTTACTCAATATTCCTCTGTTAATGTACTGTGTACGGTATTGCTGCCTGCCAGGCTCTGCTGCTCAAGCTATCAATGGTTTTGGCAGGCCTGAATAAGTCTAGTTTTTATTAGCGGCAATAAAAGTATTATTATTAGAAAGTGGGGAATGTATGGGTACACCAGTGGCACTGAAAGAGCTAAGCTTTATAAAGACCAGTACTCACCTCCAGTGCCATCTCCTTTGGTAAAGTCGCCACCTTGGATCATGAAGTCTGCAATAACACGGTGGAACTTGCTGCCTTTGTAGCCAACAAGGCTACCATCTTTGGATTTCTACAAAGTAAAAGGAAAGTTTAAAGAAAGAAAACATAGAAACAAAAATTATGAACAGCTTACCTCAGTCTGGTGCTTCTCGCACAGTTCCTTGAAGTTCTTGACCGTTTTTGGCACAGTTTTGCCAAAGAGGCCAATTTCTATCCGACCGGCCGGTTCGCCTCCAATCTCGATGTCGAAGTACACCTAAAAAAAAAAAAAAGAGAGAGAAAACCGTCGCGGCGTGTGTTACAAAGTTCTCGGCGAACAAAACTTAGGTGCTACAACGAACGATGACAAAGTCGTGTACGTGAAACACCTCGAAGATGTGTAATGCATTGCATCAAAGGCACCGGGCGGGTTTACACGTCGGCAGCATGCTCGCGAAGGATCTCACCTTGTCGGTAACTTTAGGGCCTTTGACTTTTTCTTCGGCCGCCCACACCAATGTAATGAGGGCCAGAAGGCCCAGCGTGCCGATTATAACGTTCATTTTGAGACACCTAGAAGGGTTTCCTACAGCAAAACATGCAAGCAGAGTATCCTTCCAGGACAGCTTCTGTCGACCGTCGGGATCACTGACGAAGACGGCGACTGACTTGGCACTCTCTTTCATACGACAAATCGCCGACTGATGTCGGACGTGAACGTAAAAAAAGAAAAAATGAAGCGGCGTTCCGTGGAGCTCTTTGATTGGTTGATCGGTCGGTGCGTGCAGTCGTGGATGGCGGATGTTGAGACAGCGCCTGCTTCAGACACCTTGCCAACGCTTGCTGTAGCATTAGCAGCAGGTGGGAAAGCTGGGGAGGGTGTGAGTGAAGCTCGTAACCAAAATATCGAACGCACATAACAATTCGAAGTCGCCACAGCTGCGCGCACTGCCCTGCGCTTGTTGAGAGAAAAACAAAATACACATGGTAGGTGCGTGGCGGGATGTTCAAAACACGATTGCGTGATTACCTGACCCGAGCAACAACTCGCTTGCTCTTGCGGAGTTAAAACTCTACCAATCCCAGCATGTATTTTGTCTCTACTCATCTGCAGTTCTGTTCTCTGTCTGTTGCATTTTCCAGAACGCTAAAGATTTCAGGCCGAGTTTGCTATTTTTATTGTTTTTGCCCTTGTCTTCATGGTTGGAACACATGGACTGCAGAACACAACGCAGCTCATTATTGTACTACGGGCACGTAGCTTGATTATTCAGCCAATTGTTTCACAGCCAATTGGCTAGTGAACATCTAACGCCGTGGAGGAGGCATTAGCGGCAGTAGCACGCACGTATATGTACGACGTGTGTAATTTAAAGTCAGCACGGTGGACTAAAGCTTCAGCGTTCTTTTGGTCGCCAAATCGACATCTGCAGCAAACGCTCGCTTCCACAATAATGCCTCATTTGGCTTCGCTCAACTACAGTGCCTAGACACTGTAGCTCAACGTAGTTTGTTCTTTATTCTATGGTAGTAACCAGGGGCGTAGCCAGGGGGGGGGGGCTTATGGGGCTTCAGCCCCCCCCGAAATTTTTTCGTGCTGTCCATGCACCGCCGACCAAAGTGACCTCCGGCGCCGGAAATCACTCTGGATTTTGTCTAGAATGTCTTTTTGACGCTCGAAAAGACATTTAACCGCGAAGATTGCAAACTCGGGCTGGATTTCGTGGCAACGCCCATACACCGGAAGTCACATAACGCCAAGCAGTCCCATTCGAGCACAAAGTTTCGAGGGCGCTTTGATGGTGAGCGGGCTCGCCGCGGCATCTCACTGACGACTCGTATCTCACTGAGGCCACGGAATCTGTGGAGCGTATGGATATCAATTGCGAAACTTTATGTGTATAAATCTCATAAGCTCTTGATGTGAAAGGTGCATTGACATTTCCAAAGTTGTGCTTTAGACTTTCAATTGCGGAACTTTGTGGGTTTAAGGTTGTTATAAACATTTGACGCCAAATGTCTATTGACTTTTCTAAAGTCTTACATCGGAACATACAACGAGACAAGCCAAATCAACACACTAGCAGACGAGTTGACAAACAGGCAGCGAGGTCCAATGAGACGAAGCGTTGGGGTGGTTCATTTGTGCCGTCATGTCACATAAAAAAATATAAACATTTTTTTTTAACCTACGCCAGAACATCCATGTCAAGACACTCAAGCCAGCCAAAGTAAATACGTTCTTATTTATTTTTTCTACTTTGACTTTTATTCGCGAGGACACATTGAGCCTCTTCGATTTTTTTTTTGTTCCTGCTACCCTAACTGCGGGCTGCCAGAGCCAACCAGAGCGCATACGTTTTTCTCGTACGGCCCCGACCACCGTGCGGTACACTTTGGTGCGCGTTCGGTTTGCTCTGGCCGAGTGGATTTTCACCGGACAGAGTTTTGGACGTTTTCTGGCTAGCAGACGGGAAAAAAAAACATGGTCGCTCGCCGCCATCACTGTGGGGACTCGAAGGATTGCACCGCATTCCTTGAGCGGAACCTTTCCGGAAAGTCTTCTTTCGCCGCTGTAGGATACTGAGAAGTATGCGTATGGTTCTCAGTGGACCAAGCGTCTCATGTTTTCTTCGGTATTCCTTCCGTAGCCCCATTAGGTGCCCGAAGTAGGCATTAGATTCTGGCCAAGATACTTTCCTATGCGTTTCTTTTTCCTTTCGGTGCCTCCGCCTCACAGAAAAAAAAAAATACATTGTTGCGGCGCAGCGAATTGTCGCATGGTGAAAGTTCGATTTTGATACTTCTTTTGCGGAAAGTAATGGGCGACGGGACGCTTCAGTTGCCGGATACGTTTATTATATTATTGCGAAAGCAATTATATGGACACTCCAGGCGCGTTCTTGCCATCGCCCTCATGTTTCGTATAAAGTCCAAGGGTGATAACATCGTGACTACGCGCTGCATGCTGTATGTGCGAGTGAAAGCGTAGGAGGGGAGGTGGAATGGGTGAGCCGACGATGGTGGCTCAGTCTTGTGTGCGCAAAGGAGAAAAGCGGGGAGCAAGCGCGCCGCCTTCCGTCGCGCGCAATACATCGGGGGGAGTGGATGGAATGGAGGCGGAATCTAGGATTCTGTGAATCTATGATTGTGCAACATGTTTATTTGCCTTGTTTGACGCATTATATACAGTTACTTCTTTATTACAGTATTATGTACGCATTATACAGTTATTACAGTTATACTGTTATTAGACGCATTATATACCGTTAACTTATACAGTTACATACATAGACTCATTGGAGACTTATACGTATACTTAAATATCTTGTTGCGAGGTTTTGTGTATACATGCAGTGAACTTTGTTTCCAGTGAAACTTTTTTGTCCTTTATCAAGCAGTATTTTCGCATTTGCATATCGCATTGTATCTTTGCATTTCTAATGTACGAGGGCGAGTCAAATGAAAGTGAGTCTACCCTAACCGCGCAATAATGGTTCGGTTCATTATCTGCGAGGCATGCGCGTAGGAGAACGGCATGTCTCATTTACAAAAGTGACACGCAGGTGTGAAGATAAATGTTCTTTAATGCTCTCATACACTGGGTTGGATATGGTTGCGTCACATAATGGACACTTCAAAAGTTGAACAACTCGGTGTCGCGAAGTTTTTGATAGCTGAAGGTGTTTCGAAAACAGAAATAATCACCATATGACTGCCGTGTACGTTGAACACTGCATTTCATTGACCACTGTGAATCGTTGGAGCAAACGGTTCAAAGGACGTTGCAAAGACATTCCAAGACCGGGCCAAAACCATCGTGCAATCACCCCCCACACAATTTCAAAGGTTCATGAGCTGCTGAAACAAGAACGGAGGATAAGCATCGATGAACTGGCAGACCGTCTGAACATCAGTCACGGTTCGGTTCACGCCATAATTCATGAGCTTCTCGGCTATCGGCTCTTTGGTGCGCAATGGATCCCCAAGATTTTTATCCATCGCGAGAAGACGAAGAAGTTTCGCGCTGCCTTGACTCATCTGATCGGGTATCACAATGAGCATGGCGACTTCTTGTTTGCAACTGTGATCGGGGACGAACCTTGGTGCCACTTCTACGAGCCTGAAACACGACGGCAAAGCTTACAGCGGAAACATTCGAATTTACCACGCCCAAAAAACGTAAAGGCCATCATTTCCGCTGGAAAGGTGTTGTTGACTTTTTTTTTCGATCGACAGGGTCCATTACTGATAGAATTTGCTAAATCTTGAGAGGCTATCAATTATATATATAATTGATAGCCGATATTGTGAAACGCCAGAAGGGCAGCGTGTCGCAATCAAGAACGAACAACGTGGAAAATTGACGAATGGGGTCATCTTGCTCCACGACAATGCCTGTCCCCACGTCGCTTATGTGGTTAATACAAAACTGGCAAAGTTCAAGTGGGAAACGCTGCAACATCCGCCATACAGCTCAGACCTGTCACCTTGCGACTTCTACATTTTGGGGCAACCGAAAAAACAGCTCAAGGGAACCAGATACAGACTTTTTGAAGCAGCAACCCAAGGAGTTTTATAAGACGGGAAACACGCAACTCGTTAGTCAATAGGACAAATGTCTAAATTCTCATGAAGACTACTTTTAAATAAAGTACCCCGTTGTTGGCTCATTCATTTGACTTGCCCTCATATATCTTGCAGAACTCCTGCTTTTTATACGTGCTCTCTGTCGCGACTATAACTTCGGTGCAATTACTCACGATACACGACAAGGGACAGCTACTCCTGCGTAATACAATGGAACAAACGACAGCGTCATTGAGATTTTTCACTGGCCATTGCATATATACAAGAATGTAAGCACGGTTCTTGAACGACAAAGTTTCATTAAGATATTTGTCCTCAACTTGTTCAGTTCACTGCCTTTTAATTTTTCATATCAGCGGCATGCACTGCTTTCCTGGTTTCGAACTGATATAGTTCTAAAGTTCGTGTAATATTTTCTTTACTTAATAAATAGACAAAAAACATGGAAGCATTGACGTCAGTTATGTTGGGCACAATTTTTGGCACATACCAGTATAATATTTTATGAAAAAAATACATATTTTACTTTTATTTACAGAGCGTAGCTTTCAAGAATTCGTTTGCAGCATCTTTGGCAATGACAATGCAGTTATTATTCATGTATTTGATCCCTCGATAAATTGTTTAAGAGGAAGCTTCAGCTCGGGCCCAATCCGACGCGGCCTATTCAAATACTTGTAAAACGCAAAAACGCTTTTCTGAGATAATCCTGCTAATCGCTTTTATTGAAATTGGTTGCATTTGAGACAGAAAGTTAAATCCTAGTGTCTGTTAACAGAACTTCGATTTAGGGCCTGAATTTTGTTTAAAATATCTTGGAAAATTCCAAAGTTTGAAAAAATAGAAGCACGGCGTTTGCAAACTAATAGCTATGCATGAAGAACAGATATTGTGGTTCTGTAAACGGCATTTATTATAACAGTCAAAGCGGACAAGTTTGCTGTGTCAATTTGTATCTTACGTTAATTGCTTACGTTGTGTACAAGGGTTCTGCAAAAGCCGTATTTCCACAATACTAAATGTTTTTGAGATTCATGTGTAAAATATTTATTTTGTCCGCTGTAGATGTACTATTCGATGCAATTCACAGAACTGTGATATCATTTTTCATTGTTGAGTCACGGAGTTTTAAACTTGATAGTTTCGTTTGCCGAAAATTTTCAATCTCTTTGCAGAAGTGGTGGCAGGGAAAAACGTGCAGCTACACACACACACACATATATATATATATATATATATATATATATATATATATATATATATTATATATATATATATTTAATATATATATATATATATATATTGGGCCAGTGGCGTAGCCCCCCCCGAACAAAATTTCTGGCTACGCCACTGGTAGTAACGTAAAGTTGGCCTCGCCAGCCTCGCCGTGCTTGGTTCTTGCCAGCATTTTCAATGAAAGAAGAAATGCGCCTGCAAAACCAAGCATCTGAACAAATACGTTAAGTGCGCGTCAGATGTTATCTACAAAATCCCGTTGAAGTGTGGTAAGGTCTATATTGGCCAAGCAGGCCGATGCGTCAATGACCGGATGTGCGAGCATTGCGCTGGTCACATGGCGCTTCGCGACTACATGTGCACCACTTTTTGAAAGTGTGACGATTCTTGGCAGGGGCAGCACGATATCCGTAAGAAATACTTTCGGCGTTTTATATCACTATACAAGAGGAAGGAAAATGCATCAGCTAGTGTTCCTTCTATCTCTCTGAGCGATATAAAGAGATAGCTTTTCTAAAAGGCTGAATTTAAAGACGTGGTAGTTCGGGCAAAATGGTGTGTTCATCGATTTAAAGAATTTGTACTTTGCTAAAAGCTTTGCGCACGGGTCGGCGGTTTGATGTTTCAGGGTTGATCAGTGTTTTTGAATATGTCTGTTGCCAGTCCAGAGTTGTGGTGTCCTGTTCGAGTCATTTTTTTCGCTGGTTTTCTCCAGTGTCAGCATGAACCAACAAGCTCGAGCAAGCAGCACTTGTTTAATGTACAAGCTGCATCCGGGACAGGGACAGTTAATGCTGAGAGTTTGGTAAAAGTTCTGCGTTTTACTGGGTTACACTGGAAGCGATTGCAGGAGAACGCATAGTTATGGAAAGTAATGCTTAACAGTTCATGCTGTCCAGTTTACGATAAGACAAAGGTAGAGCAAGAGTTTGCTTCACGCAGCCAACACATGGTCCAGCATCACGGTAATAAGCAGTTTACCTTTTCGTACAAGCAATGGAACGTTGATAGTAAAAGCATGGTCATCTTGACCGCCTCAACTCCACACACCACATTGTGTTGGCACTGTTGTCACATATAGTACACATACTGCCAAGATGTAGCCTTGCACAAAGCAACATTACTAGCTCTGCCATTGTACAGCACGGCATCACTCCCACTGTCGCAGTGAAACAATCACACCTTGGTGCTCCTCGGCAATCATTGAAACTGAAGCTGGCAGGACCACTTACACTGTACAACACAGAGCCAGACCACATGTCGACAAAGTAACCATTTTATTGACAGTATGGTTTAAGAAAAAAACTGAAAACATTTGAGCACAGCCTTCACTTAACGATCCTGTTTGCATACGGAATGATCCTGAAATGGGCATTCCTAATTGCAAGGTACCCTGAGTAATGAACAAAAAAAGGGGGGAGGGGTGCATAATTGAGCATTAGATGATTGCACACTCTCTCTTTGTGGTTTTACTTGCCCCCTATTCAGTGGCAGCAGTACAAGCTGTGGGGAAAGGAGCCTCCACGGTTAGCACACCAGAGTCCACAATAACAACATCTTTTGTTGGCCTGTCCTTGCTGTCCGTGGTAACCTTCTCCACCTTGCGCACGACATCCTGTTGACACAAAAAGAGGAGGGAACGCATAGTTAATTGCAGCTCGCTTGGGAAGTGCCTGCAGAAGGTCACAAGCCTGTCTGGGATGTATCGCATAGCACAGTGCTAACACCAAAATGCCAAGCGCTGTGCAGAAATCGCTCTTTTACAAAGATTACCTAATGCGTGGGCCACACATGTGCAGCTCATACTGTGGCTCCAGGATCTTCTAAGGGATTAACAAAAGTGTAGACCATGCTAGCTGCATGCTTCTGACACATAAAATTTCACTACACCCAGCAGATGCCTACTGCTGTCCAGTCTCAAACATGGCAGGGTCCCATCAAGCTTTTCTTGCAAGTGTAAAAAGTAAACTCTTCCCATTCAGTCCATGCTGTTACAGAGCCTTCAGAAAGGATAATGAGCTTTCCAAGCTACAACTGTAAAACAGCAATTCATTTATTTTGGCCATATGGCATTTCCGGCCTATATTTGAAATGCATGTAGGAATGTAAAACAAGAGTGTCCAAATCAAAAGTTGCTTTCCAAGGTAACCAACTTCGTGGAATTTTGGAAAACAATTGCAATCATTTTGTCATGCAACTGGAATATGCGCATAGCATTGTAACATTTCAATGAACGGACAAGTTCGCTTTACTACTTAGCTTTAGTACCAGTACTATGGCTTTTGCCAGTTGTTCCAGGACTAAACAGACTTTATTTGCCAATAAGTTATAGCAGTTAAACTGTCTGGTTTCGTTATGTGTCACTTGAACAGATACCTTTAGGCATTCACGATACTCCATCTCACAAGTCTCACAGAAGCACTGTGGAAGTTGCTAGACTGCTCTTAGTGAATAGGAAAGCTGAATGCCCCTCGAGATCTGTTCATCTGTGCCGCATCTTCTGCTCAGCAGCTGCTGAATTCACGATATACGATGCGCCCTAACATGTCGCTTATCGCTGTAACATATGTCCCAAGAAAAACCAAAGCTCTCTAATCCTGCGATTATTCAGACAGCTACGCACGGTACTATATTCCATTGCGCAAGGGTATTGACTGTGTATGCCTCGTATCTCTGGTAGCATTGCAAAAACAACTTGCGAGATGAAGTATAGAGTTAAGTTCATGTGAGATGCACACTATACATACGAAAAAAAGCAACATGCAGGTAAAAGATTCCCAATGTGATTATCTAAATTGTATGCACTGTGTGCTCTGTCACGGGACATGTTGCAACATAAGCAGCAAAGACTTGTGCAAACTTGGCTCTCAAACTGCTGAAGTTATCACAACTGGCTTAGTGCTCACGAAACTCACCATTCCAGCAAGAACTTTGCCAAACACAACGTGCTTGCCATCTAGCCAATTGGTCTTCTTGCAAGTGATGAAGAACTGTGACCCATTAGTGTCCTTTCCAGCATTGGCCATTGAGAGCCAGCCAGCACCATAATGCTTGAGCTTGAAGTTCTCGTCGGCGAATCGATCTCCATAGATGCTACGTCCTACAAATTAAGCAAAAAGAGCAATTCTAGGATGTATACATAACATGTCTAAGTGGCAAAGCCCCCCTAAGAAAACATGCTTAAAGTGCTATAAATAAAAATATCGAGAAAGACTAGATTGATACAGATCACAAATATGGAATACAATATTCACTACTGCTGAGAGACAATAAAGGTTCCAAATATCTGAGATATGGCAATTAACATTACTTTGATAATTCTAATATTTTCACATAGCAGCTGTGATTATATTTTTTGTCTCTACCCTCCAGCACACTAAGCTGCTTTTTAAACTACTGAAGAAATGATTTTCCATTTCTCCGATACCCCCATATTGTTAGCTTCAAGTTGTTCTTTGTAGCAGCTTGGTAATTCAACAGCACACTAAAGAATATACCATATACTTTTTTTTTTAATTATGAGGTTTTACATGCAAAAACCACAATTATGAGGCATGCCCTAGTCGGGTACTCCACGGATTAATTTTGACCATCCCAGATCGTGCACTTAATGCATGGGACCATGGGTGTTATTGCATTTCGCCCCCATCCAGATGCCGTCAGAATTTGACACCACGACCTCAGGCTTAGCAGCGCAACAAGCCACTGTGCCACCACAGCAGGTGCCATAGTTTACAATTAAGCACTGTGAAAATGGTTGCAATTAAGAGCATTTTTCTAGAGACCATGGCAACTCCAATCTCACCTCCAGTGCCATTTCCTTTAGTAAAGTCACCACCTTGCAGCATGAAGTCTGGAATAACACGGTGGAACTTGCTGCCCTTGTAGCCAACAAGGCCACCATCTTTTGATTTCTACAAAGTGAAAGAAAAAAGTAGTGAAGTTTAAAGACATGCACACTTTATTAGCAGCATTAGCTGAGCTCACCTCTGTCAGGTGCTTTTGGCATAGTTCCTTGAAGTTCTGGACAGTTTTGGGCACAACCTTGCCAAACAGACCAATTTCTATACGACCGGCCGGTTTGCCTCCAATCTCAATGTCGAAGAAAACCTAAAATAAAAATACCGACGTGGCGTGAATTGGGCTGGCCAAAGGAGGGGGGGGGAGGCACAGTGGGCGCGTGCCCCCTCTCCACGAAATTCCGCCCAGCTTCCCCTCTCACCCCCTCCCCGTCTTCGGTCAAGTCAGCGTTGGTTAAGTCAAAGGAGGCATCGGTAAGTGCGTCTACCTCTCCTCCACGCCCACCCCTCCAAAAGAAAAAACAAAGATGAAAAAAAAGTCTGGCTACGCCACTGGAGCCAATTCAGCTATAAATTTTATCGCCGAACAAAACTTGGGTGCTTCAGAAGACGTACTACGTGTTAAGTGAAGCATCACTGCGAAACGCACTGCATCAAATTCGGCACCGCAGGCGCGTTTACAGGTCAGCAGCATCCGCTTCCAAGGGAACAGCCACATAATCTGCATGCGACGCAACGGATCTCACCTTGTCGGTAACTTCCACCGTCGACATTATGAGGAGTTTCCTACAGCAAAACGTGCAAGCAGAGTGTTCTACCAGGAGAGCTTGCGGCCGTCGGGAACACTGACGAAGAGGGCGACTGACCTAGCTGGCAGCCTCTTTCATACGACCAAACGGCGGCTGATGCCGGGCGCACAAAAAGAGTAAAAAAGAAAGAAGGAAATATTAGGCGGCGTTCCGTGGAGCTCTTTGATTCGTTGATTGGCTAAGTGTGCGCGCGTGCAGACGTGGATGATGGCTGTCGATACTGCTATCACAGAAACGCATCAAGCGGCCGTTGTGCGCGCGGGAACGCCAATGTATCAAGTCCACAAACGAGAAAAAGAGAGAGAGAGAGAGAAAGTAGCCTTGTCGCACGTCCACTTTCCTTGCGTGTCCAAAGGCGCGTAACCGCTGTACTCACGTGCATTCAAAATGTTCAATGCGTGTTTTAAATACAGAACATACGGTGTGCTTTACGTTTAATGTATTATTATTGTATTGTTACTATCCGCGCGTAGAATATTCGCACTCTGGCGTATTTAATATGACCAACTCTATGCGTATTCACGATAATAGTTAGTGTCGACGGGCCAGCAAAATCTACTTGATCTCTCTTGCTGGACTGTCGCAGACACACCGCGCTTACGTTTCTAATGGTGGTCGATACGACTTCGTTATAACGAGTTTCGACTACATATATGAAGGTTCGATCGACTGCACGGCAAGTCTTTCAGTCTTTTCTGAAAACAAGCATTTCAGAAAAAGATGCAAAAAGAAAAGGCATTATTTATATCAGAGAACTTCCGAATCCTCCATCTCGAAGGCGAGTATTCTGCAGAATCAGTTTTCTCAGCAACTACCGCAGTTCTGCTGCATCTGAAAGAAGGAAAGTTAAAATCCGGTGATTGCAGTATAGAAGCGGGTTCTTTTTATTTAATCCGTCAATTGTTTTATAAAAATTCATGTGTTGCAAAATAAAAGAAATATGCGATGATCGATTTTACAACTGCAGTGCAGCTAAGCAATAAAAAACAACAACGATAATACAATTCAGAATATTGGAAACGTCTAGCAGTATTAATATTCTGGTTACGTAGAACATATGGATGAACACGATTCTGAAATTGCTAAATTCCTACAGTGAAAGATGTCGACGTTGAGCGTTATCGGAAAAAAAAGAGAATTGTACTTGCAGTTTGGTTTATGTCAATGAAGATACGTTACAATGAAGTTGTGTATATCTTTGTGCATAGGTATATAGGAAGGGAGCCAGAATAAGAATGCACACGGTCTGCGGCAGTATTTTAAACAAGTTTTTTTTTTTTTTAACGTGTTCTGGACGTGTCGCTATCGACGTTATTGATATAGGGGAACTAATTTCTGTCTTGCCGAGTGCTGACCTCGTCGAAGAAAGAGTAAGGGGTAGAACGTACGTTGCAAAGCACGATGCGGGAATAAAATGTTGCGTACGCGGTGGACCTGTCGCTCGGGCACGCCGATACGAGTTTGTGCGCTTGTGTTTTCCTAGGAAGGCCGCAATGACGCGAGTGCCGGGAGCCCCAGCTGCATTGGGTCCTCAGCCACCACTTCCGAAGGGAATCTCGACGCTTCGAGCAAGTTACCCCACAGCATGGTCACCCTCAGGTCTGATCTCCCGGTAGCGGGTGAGTCTGTTACGTCTCAACACGGCAAAGGGCATTCCTTACGTGCTTCCCACGAGGCACGTCTCTCTTTTTTTTTTCGCCAGTGCCCGTCCAGACGTCGACGCAGCCCTGGCGCCGCGGCCGTTGAAGGGTCAGCAAAGAAACGACCACCGGATTCTGTAGACGCGGTGACAACCGCGAAGGGTCGCACCGTCGCTGCAAGCTGACCGTCACCGAGATCCCACTAATTTATGTAAAAGCCAACGTCGCGGACTACCGCGAGAACTGCATCGACTTGTTTCCCAGATTGCCACGTGGCTGCCTCGTATGCGGGTGCGAGTGTGCAACATTGAAGGCGAAGTCCGGCAGAACGGTGCGACGTCAGGGGAGAGATTTTGCGAGTTGTTCTACGATTATGATTGACCGAGATACAGTCGTCAGATTCCCTAGTCTATAATCTCCAAGCCGGGGGAGGGGGCTACCGCGGGCTTCACCTCGCCCCCCCCCCCCCCACCCCCGAAAATTTTCCGGCTTGCGCCCGGCTCCTTTATGCCAGGCACGTCTCCCGTGAACGAAGGCACATATCCTTCGAACACCGTCCCTAGACGAAGTACAGGATGGTACACACCTTCAGGCAGACAAAGGGCTTGCTCAAGGTTATAGTTATATTATTATGCACCAAGAATGGGAAACTTAACAGGAAATAATGGAACTTTAGCTTCCCTCCTCCGAAAAAATATATCCTGGCTACGCACCTGTCTCCTAGGTAAGACTGTTTCAAAAGCGGACACCTTCGGTGCAGTGTGAGGGCCGTTGTGAGCTCAGTTAACATGCGCTCCTACATGTAATGTGCTTCCATATCTGGAGCCACTGTAAAATATGTAAAATAAACCCTCTTCCCTTCTCTCCTACTCCCGGACGTACTCATCCCCGTGGCTGGAGAAATCCTGGCCTAAACGCTACCCCGAGTGCAACACAATCAATTATATATAGGTATAAGCACAAAACCAATGTCGCCATAGCCCAGCCCTGGCTACGCCACTGTGCAGCGCTATACTTTTGCATAGCCGACGCGGCTATGGCGTTGCGCTACTAAGCACGAGGTCACGGGTTCGATTCCCTGCCGCCGTGGCTGCATTGCGTTAGGGCCGAAATGGAAGAATGCTCGTGTACTTCAATTTAGGTGCACCTTACAAAAAACCCCAGATGGTCATAATTAATTGGGCATCTCCCACTACCGCATGCCTCAATCAAATCTGGTTCTAGTGTGTAAAACCACAAAATTTACTTTTGCATATTTCCAAGGAGACTTTAGACCTGTTCAACAGTCAGTATAGACAATACACTAATATTTAACAATCTGATAAATCTGGAGTTGATTGCATGTTGTAGTGGTAGCTTCCGAGCTTGGCACTTGTAGGCCCAGCCCATCTGTTAATTCAAGAAAGAAGTTCTTCTAAAGCAATGAAATTAAAAATAAGGCCTCTGTCTTCATGAAGCACACCTCATGACTATCATTTGTCAGTTTATGGTGACACAAAGACACAGCAGGAATTTGCTGTGGCCCAGTATTAGCACATGGCCCAGTATTATGCACCACAAAAGCAACAGAATGTTGGTAGAAGAGCCATGGTTGTCTCTACCAGCCAACTCCACTCCACCAGATAGCATTGACACCATTGATACATAGTACTCCTACTGCTAAGGTTACAAGACTTGCACAGAGCAGTGACATTACTAGTTGTGCAGTTGTATAGCATGACATTACCACCACCATCACAGTTAAACCTATGCACACCTTCACGTTTGTCAACATGCATGGAAACTGACCCACACCGACATGGCCCCTTACACTGTATGAAACACAGCCAGACTACTCATACACAATGTAGCCATTTTATTTAAATTGTGTTTTAAGAAAAACTGGAAGCCACCTGAGCAAAGTCTGCACTTAATGAGCCTGTGAGCATATGGAATCATTCTGAAATGGGGATCGCCAATGTCAAAGTAAAAGTACCTTTGGGTAATGGTAAAGAAAAATAAGAGTGGATAAATGTCCATGAGATGATGGAGCACTCTCTCTTCGTGACCTTTATTCTCCCTAGTCAGTAGCGTCAGCACAAGCTGTGGGGAAAGGAGCTTCCACGGAGAGCACACCGCAGTCAGCAATAACAACATCTTTCGATGGTTTGTCCTTGCTGTCTGTGGGAATCTTCTCCACCTTGCGCACAACATCCTGTTGACATGGTAAGAGAAGGGAATACAGAGTAGGTAATCATTAGCTCACAGGGGAAGTGCACGCAAATGATGAATAGCGTGCAGAAGCTCATAAGCCTGTCTCGGAAGTGTCACTTAGCACAGTGCTAACACCAAAATGCTCTGCAGAGATTGTTCTTCAATAAAATTGAAGAACAATCTCTGAATTGAAGTGGGCAACATGAGTACAGCTCATACTCTTGCTCGTGGATCTTCTAACAAATTGTCAAAAATGCAGACCATGCTAGCTACACACTTCTGAAAAGTTAAATTTCACTACAACCAGAGGGTGCTTGCTGCTGTCCAGTCCCAAACATTGTGGGGTTCATCAAGATACTCTTGTGTGTGTAAAAAGTGCATTGTTACAATTAAGCCTACCCTGTTACAGAGCCTTCAGAAAAGATACCAAACTTTCCAAGTTACAACAAAAATGCAATTCACATATTTTGACAAGGCAGCATTCCCTGCCCATATATGATATACTACATGTACGAAAGTAAAACAAAAGTGTCCATTTGGAAAGCTGCTTCCAAAGACACTTCATGGAATTTTGTAAATGGTCAATTGCAACAATTCTATAATGTAACTGGAATGTGTGCATAGCACTAACATTTCAAGGAACAGACAAGTTTGGCTTTTGTATGTTGTGCCAGCACTAAACTATTTTTTAATACCAATAGCCTTTAGCAATGATAAAGTTGTGCGGTTTTGTAGCAAGGCACTTGAACAGATGCCCTTGGGCATTTACTGAGTTCACATGAGATGCACACTTCATGTACAGGAAAAGCAGCATGCAGGTAAGAGATAGCCAAAGTGATTTATCAAAATTTTATGCAGTGTCACAAGAATTATGACAATGCAAGCAGCGAAGATTTGCTGGAGCAAACTTGGCACTCAAACAGCCGAGGCGATCACAAACTGCTAAGTGCTGTCAATTAAACTCACCATTCCAGCAAGAACTTTGCCAAACACAACATGCTTGCCATCTAGCCAAGTGGTCTTCTTGCATGTGATGAAGAACTGCGACCCATTAGTGTCCTTTCCAGCATTGGCCATTGAGAGCCAGCCAGCACCATAATGCTTGAGCTTGAAGTTCTCGTCGGGGAATTCATCTCCATAGATGCTACGTCCTATAAAATTAAGCAATAACGATTTTAGGATGCATAAATAACATGTTGAAGTGGTAAAGCCGAGATGCAAATGTGCTTAAAGTGCTCTAAATAAAAATAGTGAAGAAGACTAGATTGGTAGATTACACACCTGGAAAACAGAATTTATCACTCTTGCTGTGAGCCAATAAAATACTAAAGAATTTGATATATGGCAACATTACTTTGATAACCTGTATGTTATCACAAAGCAGCTGCAACTGTATCTTTTGTGATTCCCCCTTTCCACTCCAGCACACTAAGATGTTTTTATAAGCTACTGAGTAAATATTGCTTTCCATTTGACTGCTACCTTCATACACTATCCTTGGCTTCAAGTTATTCTTGTAGCTGCTTGGTAATGTGACAGCACACTAAAGAATACACCATAAATTACAATAGACCATTTTAACACATTGTGTAAAAATGGAAGGCAGTCATTTAGAAGCCATCATTTATGCAAGGCAAACAACTTAAGCTTACAGCTGGTGGGTTGACAGGGTTATTGCAACTTCGTCGCACATGCATAAAAGTCATTGGAGGAGCACTTCTTTATAAAGACCAGTAACTCGTATCTCACCTCCAGTGCCATCTCCATCCGTGAAGTCCCCGCCCTGGAGCATAAATTCTGGAATAACACGGTGGAACTTGCTGCCCTTGTAGCCAACAAGGCTACCATCTTTGGATTTCTACAAAGTAAAAATAATAATGATAACGAGAAAAAAATTAACGTTTAAGGACTTGCACACTTTGTTAGGAACACTAACAGCTCACTTCTGTCAGGTGCTTTTGGCACAACTCCTTGAAATTCTTGACAGTTTTTGGCACAACCTTGCCAAACAGACCAATTTCTATACGACCGGCCGGTTTGCCTCCAATCTGGATGTCGAAGTACACCTAAAAATAAAAATACCACCATGGCGTGGATTAGAGCTCTCAAAATGAACAAAACTTTGGTGCTTCAACAGACGTGTACGTGAAGCATGCTGTAAGCGCGAAATGCACTGTATCAAAGGCACCCCGGGAGCGTTTACAGTTGGGCAGCATGCTCCCGACGGATCTCACCTTGTCGGTAACTTCGGGGCCTTTGCCTTCGGCCATGTTGAAGAGTTTCCTAGAACAAAACGTCCAAGCAGAGTGTCCTACCAGTAGAGGTTCTGCCTGTCAATATCGCTGACGAAGACGGCGACTGAGCGAATGATCTGATAGATTCTTTCGTACGACAAGTCGCCGACTGATGCCTGATGCCGGACGCACAAAGAAGGAAGGGGCAAAAAATGGGAGGGGGTGAGGGGAACTTAAACGGCGTTCCGTGGGAGCATAGCCTGGTGGGAGCAAGCAGTCGTTCCGTGGAGCGCTTTGATTAGTTGATCGGCTGCATGGGCGCACGCGCAGTTCTAGTTGGTGGTTGTTGATGCCGCTGTCCCAGAAACGCACCAAATGGCCGTAGTTGAACTGCGCGCGCGGCCGCCAATAAATCAAAGTACGCAGTAAGAAAAAAAAAATGTATTGAAAGATGTCGCTGCAAGCGTTACCTTCTTTGTTTTCTATATGGTGTCCATAGAGTTCATAACTCTATGATAACGTCAGGGCGAAAAACTTTTAACTACATAACGCTGTGATTTACGTTTGAAGTTGGTTCTTTAGTCTATGGTTTGCGCGTTGCTTCCCCTTTCAATCAGTAAAAAGGCCTCGTGCACTGCAGCTTCAAGCCGCGCATGTAGCGCCCTCTGTCGCGGGTGACGGCGATTATAGGTTGGGGCAGCGCCTCCTCTATTTTTTCAATGCCCGTCAGAAAGGGTACTGAACAAAGGGAGCGCGCGGGACGCCACGTTTCGCACGCTGGCCGCAGTGCGGCGTTGCTGGCTGACACTATCGCGAGTACAGGCAAGCGCAGGCGGCAGTGATGCCACCGCTGCTGATTTATCAGTAGATCTGCTGATTTTTAAGATTTTCTGCTGATTCAGTGATAAAGCACTTGAATCTGCTGATTTTCTTGCTTTTCTACTGAAACGAAAGCGGAATCTGCAACTTTTTCAGTACAGAGGATGGATGGATGGATGCTTATAGAGGTTACAGACTTTATATTAATGTGATGCCACCTAGCGAGAGAAAAAAAAAAAACGTGGCTGGCTTCGAGGTTAACATACATTCTTGCGTTTCCAGACTCTCAAACGTGGCGCTAACTGTGTCTTTGAGCAAAGTGGGAATAAGGCATATAGTTTCTATGCTCTATGGGAAAAGGTGAGGCGGTGAATTTGTGAAAGTGGCTGCATACCGAATCCCACAACTATGAAACCACCATTATCATCATCATCATCATCATCATCATCATGACCAACCTATTTTTATGTGCACTGCAGCACGGAGGCCTCTATGGAGGCCTCTACTGAATCTACTGATTTCTACTGATTTTTCGCAAAAAAGTCTACTACCATATTTTAATGTGTCGTGGCAACACTGGCAGGCGGTAGGCCAGGTGAGGCCGCGCTTTTTCACTTGCGCTTGTACGATGATGGTCTATGCTGTCGAAAACGCACTTCTGAGTTTGTCGAAAACGCAGACGGATCATTCTTGCCGCAGCGGCGGCTCAGTGGTTATGGCAACCGAATAAGCAAATTTTGGTTGCGGTGGCCGCATCTCGATCGACGCGAAATACGAGAAGCACTCGTGCACCGTGCGATATCAGTGCACGTTAGATTACCCCAAGCGGTTGAAATTTAACCGAAGCCCTTTACTACGGGCCTGCGTTCATCCCTCTCAAATCCTTTCCTCAAACGGCGCGGTTCTGGTGTTCATCGTTAGCTGCCGATACAGCTTCTGCACCTGGTCCTTGCCTGCTAAGCACTGTATTGGTATTAAATATTTTTATATCAAGCAAGAAAGCAGCTTTTACGACTTGAGGACGCCCGTTTCATTTGCTTGCTGTACAGTTTTAACCCCTGAAGAAATGCTTCCTTATAAGCATTTTTTTGAGGCAACCCTATTTAGCTCCCAAAAAGTACCTTTAGTTTTTTTTATGACTTCTTTAGTCCAACTATGAGCAGAAGACTTAAATGCGAGGACAAAGGGGGAATAGCATATATTTTTTCCACAGTGGATCAATCACATAATAAGGACAAACACGTTAGAAGTGCTACAATTTTAGCACTTTACGTGACAGTGGTTTTTTCGCATACATTTTCATCACAGAGCTCTTATCTGTAACGTTCATGGCATGGTTGCTGAGCAATGGTTTAATAAACTTGCGGCACAGAACTTCCAGGAACTGCTTCCTGTGACTCGCATCTTAATTTCTGCACTGCAAGATTGGAGCATCCATCAAAATGGCAACAGCACGCTCCACGCTGGCTTCTAGAGGTTTTTCAATGGCTTTCCTGTAGTACAACACAATGTCCACAAACCTCTGGAGACTGATCAACACTGTGATTAGTTCTCTTGTGGGATACTTCAGTCCGCCCCTGTCATGATAAGCAATAAGCCCATCTACAGGAGCATTTCCTTTTGGCTTTTCGACTGTATCAATGCAGTACTGGCAGCTCACCTTCTCTGCTACGACACGGGCTATATATCCTCCTATCAGGGCTATGCTGGCAATCTCTGGGTTGGGAAGCCACTGGTTCGGCCAGGTGCATACTTCTCGCAACCGGTGTTCTGCTGTCAATGGAAAAAATGGCTTCTCGAGGCGGCTGACTTTCTGGGTGCTCGGGCCCTGGACTGCCGTGGCAGCACAAAATGATGCCGATGCATTGACATTGCTTCTGAATGACGAAGAAACAATACCAGTCTTCAGCATTTTTTCAATGCCACAGAGCACACTTCTCATGTCCATTGCGTCGTTGCATCCAGCTGTTCTGCGTAGAAAACCGAAGAATGCCCCAATGGGGTCACTAGAGAATTTTCTTGTGAGGACGAAAATGAATTTCTTTTCATTCAAAAGAAACCTAATGCACATGACATTAGAGAGTGTCGTAAGCACAAGTGCACTGTAGGTTTCCTTGCTCAAAAAATTGTCGGGGTGACTTTCACCTTTTAGTCTCTTGAGATATGCTAGGAAGGGTTCTTCAAGCCACTGCAACCTTGAATCATTGGGATCACTGAAGTGCCTCGTGTCTGGGTCTTTCTTGTGGATGTGTTGCTGTGTGTTGCTCACATCCATAAAAACAAACCATCTATGTACTGCTATCATGAATTCTACAGTAGGGCCCACTGTGGCAAACTGAGCATCACACGTGTGTCCAGCCTGGTCTTTCATATACTGCAGTGCAGCTGTGACAGGGGGCGAGAAAATCTGCACAGCATGTCTGACACTCATCTTCTCCAGATTAGTAGGGTAAAGGTGTTTACGTGTCAGGAACCTCACTGGTTTCACCGTGGATCCTTTCTGCATGTTATAGAGCTCCTTCAAAGGGGCTGAAGTAATCTCCTTTTTTCCGCCTATGCATTTTGCGAGAAACTGCGATCGTATATTTTTCAGAATATGGCACTGGTCGAATGCCAAGAAGAGGCGTCTTGATGGGTCAGATGGATGTGGGGCTGATATCTGTGCCTGCCCTTTGCACAAAATGTCCATTGCTGAAACATTGGTTTTATGGTTGTCGGCCACAAGACGGACAATCTCAAATCCTAATTCTTCTGTTTTCTTTACAACATGTGCAATCGTCGCAGCGAGGTCGGATCCTGAGCAGCATTTTGTGAAGAAATAGCCTACTGGTATTTTAAAATGACCAGCTAGGCCAAAAAGGAGGAAGCAAAGGAGTGAGTTTGCAAGGTGGTCGTTATTGTTACTTGGCGTCAAGTGCTCTAAATCAGCGCTCATGCTGACGTCACCAATGAATGCATCGCGCTGCTTGTTGTACTCCAGTTTCTGCCTTATGTGCATTTCATCCACAATCAAGCTGCACACTTTCGACTGATCTGCAGGTAAGTTTTCAAGCTCTGTTTTAAGTCTTAAACGCACTAGTGGACTGAAGCCCACCTCCCCAGTTGACGTGCCTATGTATTTGTGCAGTGTATTCCTGCATGGCAAGCGCAGCAGCCCTTCGGAACGGATGTATTCGTAGGCTTTAGTGGATAAGTTCCTCAGAACAACACAGTATCTGACAGTCGTTTCACCCCATGTTGCTCTCTTCTTGCTGTAATTCTTCACTTGATCTAACATAAACGCAGCTTTCACTTTTTTCTGCTCAGCATCGGCAGCAACAACCAGAAAAGCACTCACGCTTGAATTATTCTTCAGTTCGCGCAGTTCCTCCTTATATTTGTCGAGTGTCTGCCTCAGTCTCGCAATCTGGAGCCGTAGGTCGCGCTCCTTTTGTCTACACCTCCTGTGGTGGACAAAACTGCTGGAGCTTGTTCTGGCAGAGTCCGTCTGAGTTCCAAACGTTCGCCTTGCTAACGCAGATAGCCGGACACGAGCCGGTGCGGTGTGCTCCTCGTTGATGCCGGAATCCAGCGGCGGATGAGCCGAGGACGACGGGGCTGGGGCCGTACTGTCGCACAGTAGCGCGTTGCTTGGCTCCACGACAGCTGCTGAGGCGTCCTCGGGCTCCGCAGTACTGTCAACGGGTCCTAAGGCGCTCACGTGGGCTGAAAGTGCCGCTTTGATTCGTTTCTTGGCACGGCATCCGCTGGTGCCTAGCTCCGATGCTCGCTTCCGAGTGCCAGGGTCACTGCGCCGCTTCGAAGGTGCAGGCTGCTTGTATGAAGGATAGGAGGGGAACACACTTGGCACTGCTCCCTTCTTTAACTGGCGGATTTTCACATTCTCTTTAAAATCAGTGGGCACGAAGTGTTTACTGCACACTACTGAATAATTTGAAGTAGAATTGGGCTCCCAATCCTTGCGTGAAATCACCTTGATCCACTGCTGTCGAAGTTCGAGGTCAGCCGGGATCTCGTGAAATGACTCCTGGGTCCTTCCGTCTCGCACTTGACGCGCACATAGGCACACAACAGCACCGCATCGTGAATGCGGCGGATGGGAACCGTCAACGTCAAAAGATGCACGTTTCTTGCGCATGGAGAAAGCGTGCTAATGCAGCGAAGCCTTGCTTTGGCGAACAGGGAAGACAAGAAAAGCAGCGATCCACGCGTAGCCGGGACGGCCGCTGCATGGTCCCATAGTGTTAAAGCCCCTCAATCTCCCAAAGTAGCGCCATTCACTTCTCTCCTCCTCCGCTCGGCGCGGCCTCGACGGTGGCGCCGCCGGCAGTGGGCCTGCCGTAGCAGACGACGGCTAACACGCTACGGGAGGAAATCCGCGGAAAAGTTCGTTCAAGTCCTGCGGAGCAGTTTTTTCAATCTAGATCTTGCTTTGTCAGTCGGTAACTGGCCTTAAGAATGTCGTGTCGGATTTGCGGAAGAAATAGAGAAAAGCACCATTATTCAAGGCGTATTTAAGGCGTAAAGCGCGCGCACGTTGAAAGTTCGTGTTGCTGAAACACGACACAAGCACGCGGTGTGCTCAGACACGCGAGTAATTACCAGAGTTTCAGGTTTTGACAGCGCGAAAGTATGTGCACGTGGTTTCGTAGGTTAATTTACGTACCTGCAGGATGCTTTTCTTCGGCCGGCGCGTGAGAGATTCCGACTGTCTGCGGTCAGCAATGCCTGGCAGCAGGGCCGTTTCTGTTCCGCGCCTTTTACAGATGTACGTAGCTCATGCACAGGTTGTGGTGGCCATGAGCAACGTTTTCACAAATAGGCGGTATAGATAATTTTAACAACTTACCAGCATATGAAATCGTTATTTATTTATTACAGTGCAAATGGTTAGAATTTGATAGAAAAGAAAGAAGGAACTTGATGGGACAACTGGAAAGAGGTTCAGAAAATAATTATCCCCCTCCCTCATTGGCACCAGCAACACTTTTGTTGAAGTGCTAATTTTATCTCTGTATACTACGTGTGTCTGTATTCTTTTGCGTTGTAAGTTTTCACAAGGAAGCAGTGTTGCGTTAACTGGAACAGTCAAGGCACACAAGACAGAAGAAAAGTTGATTCTTGGGTTTTACATCCCAACACCACGGTCTCATAAGGCACGCCATAATGGGGGCTCTGGATTAATTTTTTTTGCAG
This sequence comes from Dermacentor albipictus, assembly GCF_038994185.2. Taxonomy (NCBI): domain Eukaryota; kingdom Metazoa; phylum Arthropoda; class Arachnida; order Ixodida; family Ixodidae; genus Dermacentor; species Dermacentor albipictus. Next base: position 398,683,884 of record NC_091821.1, read on the forward strand.
CTGGGGTTCTTTAACGCACCCCCAATGCACTGGACACGGGCCCGTTTTGACACGGGCGTCAAAAGAAGAGGTTGGAGGAGCCGTGTCACTTAACAAAGCCGCGCGTTCTTTGCCACTTGCTCGAAGTCAGCCCGCCCGATCTTGTGAATCCACACTTTTCTTCGTTTTGCGTTGCGCCCGGCGGATGGTAAAACAAAAAGCTTTTTGCCGTCACTGGGTCTGTTGTGGCAACCGTAGGCGCAGCAGCACGGCATCGCAATTAAGCACTCGGCCCTAACACATTGTATAAAACTACCGCGCTCCTTCAAACCGCCTGCCGTACTTCGTCGCGGAGGCCCAAAAATGGGGGTCGCAGGCCCAAGATTGGGGGTCGCAGCGCGCTGGAAAGAAAAGATATACAAAAGTGCGGCGCCTGCTCTGCGCCGGAAAGAAAAAAATATACAAAAGCGCGGGGCCCGCTTTCACGTGACACAGATTGGCCAATGGGGGAGCGGAGGAGGCTGGGGCGACAGGAGGAGTGGAGGAGGAAGCGCCTGGGTGAGCGGGGTGGCGGAAAGATCTAAGAATGGCGCTACTTTTGGAAAATTGAGGGGCTTTACATAGTGTCAGCCGGCAGCGCCACTGGCGGCAAAATTTGGTGAATAAGAGAGGGCGACAGGAAAGGGGTCGCAGGGCGACGGGGAGCCCTTCTGCCGGGCATTGAAAAAATAGAGGAGGCGCTGGTTGGGGGTGAATGCGAAGTGGACGCGTTGACAACGTAGGGGAGCATGGCGCCTCGTCGCGTGGTTGTGAAAACCGGGTCCAGGAAAGGCAATTCGCCGTATTGCTGCGTTTAAGGCTGTCACAAAAGCTACAGGAACACTGCTGGAAAATTGCCGCCGATCAAATTCTACCGTTTTCCTTGGAAATCGTATGAGACTGAAAGAAGACAGAGGTGGATCGCAGCTGTCCGCCGAGCAAGGTAAACACTATCGATTAATGCCAGTATAATGTTGCGCATTGGGCTTCTTGGTATATCATGATGGAGGCAAAGTAGTTGCGCGTCAAAAACAGAACAAAAGAACACAGACAACACACAGCAAAGCGCCAAATGTGTGTGTCGTCTGTGTTCTTTTGACCTGTTTCTGATGGGCTGCGCCTTTTGCCTTTATAATGCCAGTCTGTGCGCCTTATGTATTCAGGCACGTTATCTTCTTGTCATCTTCTTGCTTTCTAACAGCTCAGAGGGAGAGCTGTGGCAACTGAAAAGGAATGAAACGCGAATATGCAGTGTTCACTTCGTGGGAAACGAGAGAAGCAACATCGCTCAGCACCCAGCGTACAGTCCAACAATATTTCCACCTGGCTACAAAACATGTCTCAGTTAAAACAAGTCACATGTATTTAAAATTAGAAGTGTATGTTAATAAAAAATCAAACCTCCTCACGGCAGCCTGGCCCTTGGTGATTTCGGCAATCTCCAATATTTGATCAATGTTTTTTTGACGAATTGTTTGTAGAAATCTTTTTCAGGGATAGGCATCTTTGAGACCATGTTTTCACTTTTCAGAATAAAAGGAGAGGTCGAAGTGACCTTTAGCGCACTGTGTATGCTGCCCTCCTTATCTAGTTTTTTTTTAGCAACTCTCGGTCGAAGCTGTCGTCTGCTAGATGTGCCGTCGACGGCACCTGGATCATGTCCCTGCGCTCCTCAAGCTCTTTAATGGCACAATTTACACCTGCAAACTGCGAGAAAAGAGCTGCAGGGTTCACCATCTGCAGAATTAGTTTTCGCGAAGGTCGACTTGCAAAACTGATTGCGTCAATCAGCGGCAAAGTCGCATCACACACACACAAAAAGTAAAAAAAACGAACTTCCCGTACGGGAAAAGACTTCCTTGATTGATTTTTTGACATCGACGTTGGGACGCGATGATGGTTTCTTCCATGCGCATGGAACATCCGTGCACGATGTATATTTGTATTCATTTACGAATATTGCCATGGCCGCGGCGTGCTTGCACCAGCCTCCGCAGCCAGCTTTGCATGTACAGCTTGCGTGCAAAATATTTCTGCAATTTTCTGACAACTAAAAAAGAAAAAAATGAAGCGGTTAGCGATATTGAGGCACTTATTTATTTATTTATTTATTTATTTGAAGAAAGGATTGGTTCACCTCAAGACGCACATCGTAGTCCACGCTTTTCATCTGGGCGACACATTTGCCGACGATGTCCGACGGGCCTCTTGCGTTCACCGATTCTTCTCTTACTGCGTAAACGTGCCTGCTATAGTACAACCTCGCACCCATGCGTAAGCAGCTCTTCTTGAAGTAGCCATCGATATTTTCTATCTTTAGAAAGCCGCAAAACAACACACGCCGATCACTCGTCAACGCCATCTCCACCCATAGCGCAGTGCGCGGCGCGGCCGTAAACAGTAGTGCCCCCAACCTGAAATCTCCGAGGATGGCCGCATGTGGCGCTGCATGTACCGGTGCAGTGGCGCCGCGTAACCAGAGCTCGAGGCCTGTACCTCGTGTAGGCAGTGTGGATATGCTGATAGCACTTCAGGTAGGAAAACTGAGGAAAGTGTGCGTGAGAGCGGTAATTAAGCAAAAATATAGAACGCTATTAGCACCGCGTTGTCGCGACAGTTGCACGCACTGTGGAGAAATCATGGTAGGGGCATAGAATAAAGAACATTCTTGTAGGGGTGTAGCGGGAGGTTCAAAATGCGACCTGGCTCGAGCAACAGCTCGTGTGTCTACAGTGTTTAGCGCGCGAAAATTTCCCAATCAATCACCAGCATGTTTGTCTCTAATTCCTGTTGTGTTTTTGAGGACGCTGGATTATGGCTAGGCATTTCATACCACATTTGCTGCGCACCGTAGTTGCGTGTTTGCCGCCGAATCGACATCGGCAGCAAACGCCCGTCCCGTCATCTGGGAAAGCGTCTCCGAACTGTTTCGCCGCAGGCCTGTGCACTGTGCACGCTTGTTTGTTTATGTCTTGACTGTGCGGTTATAAGTCGCTGTACGCTGGTTTTCGGTATGGTGAGCGGCAAACTGAGATCAAAAAAGCTGTTCCTCGCAGTGAACGAGACGTGAAAGTCAAAACGAACGCGAAGCAAATTTACAAGGGCTAGGCAGCGGAATCTCTTCTCAACCGCGGTAAGACGCGTAACCATTAGCTTAACCGCCGTTCAGGCTTTCCATGTGACAAGGGTATGACTCAACGAAAGATGCTGCCAGGAGCGCTACTTTCGGTATTTACGATCAACGCCGTCGCTCACGCCGGCGACTTGCCGGCTCACCGCAGTTCATCTATAAGTGGCCTGTGCGAAGTGGCCGATCTTGAATTCGACGTCGGCAGCCACCGCTTGTGTGTCCACGGTGGCGTATCGAGTACGAACACATGTACGAAGCTGAAACCGTCGTGGGAGATGGTGGACGGAGCTCCCGAAGCAAAGATGGACTCTCTCTTGTGCGACCAAGTTTTCGAAATTGGATACTTCTTCAAGTTCAAGGAGCACCTGTCACCAGGAATGTTTCTTCGAAACGTGCCGATACCGCTGTTCAAAGCGCTCGACACAGATGCATCATCAAAAGCCGCAGGCGATCAAGGAGTAGTGCTACCGGCAATTGAACATGCGGATAGCGGGGTATGTAAATTTTTAGAATATGCCATTTTGCCATGGCTCAGAACAGGCTGTGGACACTTGTCAAGTAATGCAGAATACTTCGTGCGTTTACCATTCCGTAAGCAAAAAACAAATGGTCAGAAATAAGCTGCAAGTACGGCTGTCATTTTGCTAAGGAGCTATAAGCCAAACTTTTCCAGTATTTACGAACAAGAACCCAGAATAACTTTTCAACATATCCTTACACTGCAATGCCATGTGTGCTGTCTTTTCTAGGTGATCGAATGGGACACAAACTTTTTTCTTGAATCCTCCCTCATAAAAAACCAGCTGATACAGGCAAGTTGTGCTCAGAAAAATAACTTGAAGGGATCTGCTCTACCTTTCTGGTATATTGATCTATGCTACTGCGAGTTAATTTTCTTTTTCCCTGTACTTTAATTGCAGGCAGTAGCAAGGGGATGCAATGTCTTGCCACTTGACAAGCGCCTGTCAGCAGTCAACAAGACTCTGTGCTTCAGAAAAGCCTACTTCGGGGTAAGTTTGCAAAGCTGCTTTTACACCACAATCATCGTTCAATAGATTCAGTTCATCTGCACTTTCTAAACTGATACAGAAGGTGCTCCACAGTTAGCACAGCATGGTTGCGTCCTCGCATTGCCATTGATATTACGAGTTCAGGCTTCATACAGTAAGAATTCACAATTCTTCCTGCGCATGGAAAGTACGAGTTTGTTATGCGTGGGGGCACTGAACTGGCTATGAGCTGACATGGACAATGTTATATCGTGCATATTAAATCAGTACGACAGGAATGGAGACATTACTCATCCTCTGCATTTATTCTACCTTCTTTTTCCTCTCCCTTGGGCGGCTCCAAGCGCGCGCCTTCTCATGGCGCTGCGGTAGGCAGCGACGCCTTATATAACATATCCCCTCGTGAAAAAAAAATAAAATAAAAATGGTCCGTTACTTCCTGATGTAGTCGTGCAGCTTCTTTGGTGTCTTCTTGTTGCGGGCGCTTCTCCTCACGCGTTCTTCGCATCTTGGCAAATTAGCTGAAGCTTGTTGCGTGTGCCCTGCAGCACGTGGTTCAGGAATCAGGGGTGCATTATCTGCGCGTGATGTGCCAGGTTGTGACGGATGGCTTACAGCCGCACTAGTTGAGCGATGGGATGCCGGTGACCAGTTCATGACAGCCGTGGTACCTAATTTCATTTTGCTGATAGCTTCAGGGTGAACGGCCGCTAATTTGGAAGCATTCCACACCCGCCCATCTTCCAAGAGGTAGGAGGCGGGTCCGCGCTTTCCAATAATTTTCTTGGGCGCAGAAAACTGTGAAGATAACTTCCCCTGGACTGCAGGTAGTTTAACCCGCACGTAGTCACCAACGGCGAAGTTGGGTTCCTTGGCACCGCGTTTTTGATCGGTGTAGCGCTTCGACGTCATTTGCTTGTTCTTGATGCGTTCTCTCAACAGCTGTAGTGCCTTTGAAGGGTCATTCGTGAAACATTTGTCAGGGAATCCCACAATGTCAAGTCTGGTGCGAGGTTGGCGTCCGTGAAGAAGAATAGCGGGTGCAGCACCAGTAGTCGCATGAGGCGTACAGCGGTATATTTGTAGGTAATCAAACATCGCTGTTCTTATCTCACGACGTTCTAACAGGGCTAATTGAATATAGGACTTTAATACCCTGTTAAATCTTTCCACTAAACCGTTAGCTTGCGGGTAATACACTGAAGAGTTGTAATGGGTGATTCCGCGCTCTGTGAGAAAATCTTGAAAATTCGCTGAAGAAAATTGTGGTCCATGATCGGATACGATCCCACGTGGATATCCTTCTCTCGCGAAAAGTTCAAGTAGGAATTTGGTCACTGTAGACGTGGTCGCATCGCGTACGAAAGTCACCTCTGGCCACTTGCTGTAGTAATCAATAAGCGTAATGGCAAATCGACAGTCCGTTGGAGCTTGCGTGAAAGGTCCCACAATGTCGATAGCAACTTTGTCCCAGGCTCTCTCAGGAAGAGTGACGGGTTGCATTGGGGCTGCAGAAGTATGTGCTGATTTGTCACATGACTGGCAGGCTACACATGTGCGTACAAGTTCTTCAATGTGATTATCCATGCACGGCCACCAATATGACTCCCTAAGACGAGCTTTGGTACGACTAATTCCTGGGTGTGACTCATGCGCCAGATCCATAAGACGGCGGGTCAAAGCTGAAGGCACGACAATCCTGTCACCCCGGCAAAGAATGTCGCTAACAACAGAGAGTTCAGATCGCACGTGAAAGTAAGGTAGCAGCTCTTTTGACAAGGATTTCTTGTCAGGCCAAGAAGTAGTGTTAAACTGCTTAACTTGAGAGATAGCCTGATCGGCGGCACTTGCTTCTCGAAGCTCCTGCATGGTAACTACTGGGGACAAGAGACATATAAATTCTTCTTCGGGTGCATCATGGATGAAACTCTGTACGGGCAGCCGGGAGAGTGCGTCAGCCACGACGTTTTCGCTACCCTTCCTGTATTCCATGATGTAGTTGTAGCACAGCAACCGGGATGACCAGCGCGCAATCCTTAAAGGACGGTGACCTGTGCCTTTCGTTGAGAGGAGCGTCACCAAAGCAGCGTGGTCTGTCCGCAAGATGAAAGGTCGGCCCCACAGGTAAACGTGCCAGTGCTCGCAGGCCCAGACGCAGGCAAGGGCCTCACGTTCACCGACGGAGTACTTCCGTTCATGCGGTTGAAGAGTGCGTGAGGCGAACGCGACAGTCTGCAGTGATGTTCCGTTATCCTGCTGCAGTACAGCACCTAATCCATATCCCGAAGCATCAGTTGTAACGTACACGGGTAATTGAGGATCAAAAAGGTGAAGAACTTCACAAGATGTTATCAACGTTTTCAGCTGCTCCAAGCCGGTTTGGGCTGCCGCAGTCCAAGCGAAAGGCGCGTTTCCGCGAAGCAAAGCACGCATTGGCTCCACAACATCAGAAAAATGCGGGATGAACTTCGAGTAGAAGCCTGCGAGTCCCAGCAGCGAGCGAAGTTCATTAATATTTGTAGGTGATGGTGCCTTGGTTATCGCCTCGATAGATGACATCAGTGGGAATAACCCTTTGGCGCTGACAACATGGCCTAGGAAAGTCAACTCTGTGACGTCGAAAACACATTTATAGTTGAGCCTGAGGCCAGCGTCAGAGAGCCGTTTCAAAACAGTGCGCAAATTGACCAAGTGATCCTCTCTGGAGCGTCCGTACACGATTATGTCGTCAATGTAAAACAAGACACCTTTGCATCCTTGGAGGATCATATGCATCATCTTCTGAAACGCTGACGGTGCCGATGCCAGTCCAAAGCACACCCTCTTAAAGCGAAATAGTCCTTCGTGGGTTATAAACGTCGTAAGATCACGACTCTCTGGACTTAGTGGTAACTGATGGTATGCAGAAGCTAAATCTAGCTTGGAGAATCGCTGTGCACCAGCCAAGCTGTTCAAAAGTTCCTCAGTTTGTGGCAGGGGAAAACTGTCCACTACTATAGATTTGTTTGGCTCTCGTAGGTCTACGCACATGCGAATCGAGCCATCCTTTTATCTGGCTACGACAATTGGCGAGACCCACTCTGAAGAATCGACGCGCTCAATGATGTCCTGGGCTTCTAATTTTTGTACTTCTGCCGAGACTTGCTCACGAATGACGAGTGGGAGTCGTCTCAGTTTGCTGGCCACTGGTTGAACAGATGCGCGAACTCGGACCTTGTGAGTGAAACCTCTGACAGTTCCTAGCTGCTTTTCAAACAAGTGCTCGAACTCGGAACGTAATTCAGGAGGGAGCACAGGAGTTTCTTGCGTCGTTAGCAGACACCTGAGAGGTGACCCTTGAATCTTCATATCCAGAGCCGCGATGCCATCTAAACCAAGAATGGTTGTTCCTCCCGACACAACGTACAGAAGGACAGAAGTGCATCGGCCATGAAATGAAACTGGAGCAATGAAACATCCTTTTATAGGAATTGCTGACTTAGAATAATCGAGGAGCTGGACGGACGTTGATGTCAGGGGAAATACAGTATCGAAATGGCGTCGGTAAAGCTCTTCGGCTAGGATTGAAACTGATGATCCAGTGTCAATCAGGAACGACACGGAAATTCCTTCAATTTCCAAAACTGCATAAATTCCCTTCTTACGACTCCAGATGTGACAAACACTTATGTGATCGTCCGTGTCAGCTGTATCTGCGTCGCCTTCCGTGACATGCTGAATTTTCTTTTCAGACTTTCGGGAAGACTTGCACAACTTTTCCAGATGGCCAGTCTTTCCACATCTGCGACACTTAAGTGTCTTAGCTTTGCAGTGAGGGCTATTCGCCAGATGGTCCAAAGAACCACAACGATAACATTCTTGCTCTTTCAGAGCTCGACGACTTTCAGTTGGCGTCGTATAGCATGTGCACGTGCCACAGTGCTTTTCTCTCATATTTGAAGTGTTTGTGTTTTTAACGTGATGCACTTGTGCTTCATGTCGTGCAAGTTCTCTCGCTTCTCTAGTCGCCTGATCATGCTGTCTCGCAATGGTGAGGGCCCGGGAAAGCGTAAGAGACTCTTCCAGTAAAAGACGTTCACGCAAGTATTCGCTAGTAGTTTTTTCTATAAGCTGGTCGCGCATCATGTCGTCCGCCAAGTCACCGAAGTTGCACGCTGCTACGAGACCTCGTAGCGCGGTGACGTAATCGAGCGCAGTCTCACCTGGGGCTTGTGCACGTCGACGGAAACGGTGACGCGCTGCGGTGACATTGACAGAGCTCTTGTAGTGACTTTCAAGTGTCGCAACAGCGCAGTCGAACTCATCTGGGGCAGGAGTCGTCAACGGCCCTCCGGTGGCGCTCGAAGACAAAAAGCGCGGGTCGTCCTCCGACGTGAGGGTCTGGAAGATGCGTTGGCCTTCCAAGCCCAAGCAGTTGAGCAGAATCGCCTTCCGACGCATGGCAGGTAGGTCGGAGGCGCCCGACGCCACCATGTAGTTCCTGAACGCTTGAATCCATTGCTCCCATGGGATGACTGGGTCTCCAGGTGATGACAGGAACGGGGGTGGCGGTTGTAGCCCCGAAATACTCATCGTAGAGGATGATATGCAGCAATCGACGGCACAGATGAAGGGCAAGCCGGTAGCACATGGGTTGTTAAATCCTCGTCGCCAATTATGTTATATCGTGCATATTAAATCAGTACGACAGGAATGGAGACATTACTCATCCTCTGCATTTATTCTACCTTCTTTTTCCTCTCCCTTGGGCGGCTCCAAGCGCGCGCCTTCTCATGGCGCTGCGGTAGGCAGCGACGCCTTATATAACAGACAAGTTCATGCAGTGCAGGGTGAATTGTTGTCTATGTACAGTTCATGACACTTGATGCATGTGCACTTTGGACTGTGGCAGTCGTATAGGATGGATCTCACTCGAGTTTTACCACACATGCCTTTCGTGACCCAGTGTGGCACGTAGCATCTGCCTTTGAACTTTCCTTGAAAATGTGCGTATTGTTGTTTTGCAGGTGCCAGAGCTAAGTGACCAAGAAGCAGCCAATGTACTGTTGGCATTTGTAGGGAGGGTCAAGGAAACGCTTGCCGTTCACAAGCCAAAGCCGGATCCCAAGCGTCATCCAAGAATTGGACTGGCATTACCTCTTTTACACTTGCAAGTATAGATAACAAAACTGTTTCATATTGTAGTGTCTATGTATTTGTTCTCATAGTAATGGATTTGTGTTCAGTAACATATTTCATTTTGTTTTTTTACCTCTGATTTACCGCAGAACAGCAAATTATGTACTGCCAGATTACAGACGTACAATTGCCAAGAAGATCTCTGGCTTTGCAAAGGCCGTCGAAATCGACTACAGCCGTTTGTCACTAAAAGAACAGGTGTGCCATCTTGTTCCTACATAAACTGGCATGTACAAATGCTCAAGAATGCTTTGCTCATATCAGTCATGATACAGTACTCCATAAGAAAGTTTCTGATGGGGCTAATTACATTTCCACATGGTAAGGATTTAATTTTTAAAAGAGACAACTGAATGGAAAGTTTTAACATCTCAACTAATGCTTTTCTTGAAATGGTTCATTGACAGATGAATTTGCTTATGATTCCTGTGCATATATATCACGTAATTTGCCCAACCTGATTGTGCCTGTGAAACTTTCAGGTGATGCAGACACAAGACCTTGATGTGGTGCTTGTAGCTGGCGGCGATGCAACCTCACTGACCAGTGCCCTTTACCTGCCGCCATGGGGAGTGGTTGTAAGGCTTAGCGAAGAAACTGTGAGTTCCACCAGTTAATATATACAGTACCATTGCATTTGTACCTCGCTGTTATGAACTGAATGCAATTGTACCCATTATGAACCGAATTCTGTACCCATCAGCATGTGCAGCGTCAATGATCAATGACTTATGGTTACACTGGATGAATATAACCACTATTCACTAAAGTTGAGAATGCAGCAAGGCTTCACATGATGTCAGCCATGGACAGGACTTCCATCGAAAATATAGTAGTGAAAAATGGTAGCAGTTAATAATGCAAGTTGTTGCTACATCAAAGTTTACTCTAGTTGCATTTAGTTTCAAGATTTTATGAAGCTTAAATCTGGTTCCTGGCCCCCTAGATACCAACCAACTACAGATATTCATGATTGAATGTTGTCTTGAAAGAAAATGTCACTCCAGTCATTTAAATCGGAATTATTCTGGCAACTCCCGCATACATTCGTGCATCGCTGCTAGTCTGCAGACTTTCCGCTTGCACACTGCAACAGGCTTGTATTGGATCTTGTTCTCATGCCGACAAGAAATTCATTTGAGAAATGGATATGATGTATCACAAGCAACACCGTGATTACGATTAGCTTCATAGTAGTCACATTTGTGTTCTTATTTCTCCTCAGAGTGGGAAGAAGAAGGAAGACCCCATCGAAAATCTTTTAGAATCACGGGGCGTGCTTCTCACAGTGACTGCACCTCCGGAAGCAAGCAGAAGCCTCAACGACGTACCAGTGTTTGGCGACAACACCATCTCCAACATTGAACACGTCTTGCGCAAAGCAGTAGCCATTGTTCAGCATAACCTGCAGAAACTCTGACATTAGCTCTGGAATTTCTTGTCTTGCACCTACCCAGACAGATGGCAACATACGCTCATGGCAAGACCAGTTAGATGTGAGAACAACAACACCTGCATAATTCAGGGCAGGAGGGGTGGTACCTTGAAACTTCACCCTGTTAGTGTGCATGGCATGCAATTTAAGTGCAGCAATGTTCCAGAGGCAGTGAAATAACGCTTACAGCATACACAGTGGCATGCAGAAGTTTCCTACAATAATTACTAGAGGGAAGTCTGGCACTGCACTTGTTCAGCCACCATGAGAATGCTGGGTAGTACATGCATTTGACTCATCTTTGCGCTCGTGGATTCAGAGGTTCTCGTGGCTTTATTTATTACGCTTCATCTGCCTTAATTTCCCTAAATTTCAAAGCAGCCCATACTTTTCTAACTGCAGAAGACTTGGCAAACATGCCCAAATGCTACTAATTGCAGCAGTTGAGCCCGTCGGGGTCACCAAATCGAAATGCGCCAAATTCATAAAGGCGTTCTATGCTGCCTCGTGATGCATGCATTCGTGGTGCAATTCCTGCTGCAACGTGTGCTTATTTGCTGATAGTTTGAATTCCAGCCTAATGAACTTGGTATACTAGTTAGACCAATACAACCTCAGTGAATATTTCACCTTGCTGTGTGGCTTACAGAAGATCTAATGGACAGTGGTAGATAAGGCCCAGTGCTTCAGTTGCGATATATGGTACATTCCAGCCCTTATTTCAGCTGCTACACTGATGTGACACGAGAAATTGGCCCACTGCATCCATGCACTTTTCGAGAAGAAAAACTAAGTTAAATTTGACAAGACAGCCACCATTGCACATAACTTGCTCGACATGCATCCATCCAGTGAGCAACACTGGCAAGAATGATATAGTGCATTTCGTTTTTCTGGTTTACCAAGTGCACTGCAAAGACTTGGGAGGTTAGCAATATTTCCTCTTTTTTTACGACCTGTCGTTCCCGTGCAATAACCTGTTTCGACAGCCTAGCTAGAACAGCTCTTGCAATAACAGCACGAACTAATATGTAAGCTAAATCCATTGCAGTGAGGATGTCATTTTAAGTTCTGCACTAGTATGTGTGCAGTAACAATAACATTGTCATTAATTTTACAATGTGTGTGTCCTAACATTTATTGAGTGCAAGTAACAGCCTAAGAAGCCAGCATATGATGCCGCCTCCAAGGAATTATTGCTTGCCCATTCACCATTAGTGTCGCCTTATTTTCTTACCATGATGTGAATCGCAGAAGTGACACGTGCTTGGTTGCTTTGGACTGCTGAAGCCAAGTTCTCGAAGCAAGTTTCAGTGCCCTGCTTAAATGATTAAATTGGGGTGTTTAACGTCCCAAAACTGCACAGTGGCTTATGAAGGACACTGTGGTGGAGGGTTCCATATTGATGTTGACCATGTATGCTGCAAACTGCAATATCAACTGCAACAATTTTATACCAGATAAAATTAAGCCTAGTTTAGGTAGTATAGATGTAGAGGAGCCTGCATGCAATATTTTATGTTTGAAATATGAGTGACTATGATGTTGATGATGACTATGATGACTATGATATATGATATATGATATCATATATGATATATGATATGATGATATATGATGACTATGAACACGAGGTCGCGGGATCGAATCTCGGCCACGGCGGCCGCATTTCGATGGGGGCGAAATGCGAAAACACCCGTGTACTTAGATTTAGGTGCACGTTAAAGAACCCCAGGTGGTCGAAATTTCCGGAGTCCTCCACTACGGCGTGCCTCATAATCAGAAAGTGGTTTTGGCATGTAAAACCCCATAATTTATTTTGAAATATGAGTGAAAGCATCACTTACACGAAAAGCTCACAAATATAGCAGTTTTTGATACAGAAACTGAAAAAAATGCACAGTCATTAGCACTTGCCAGAAGTTACGCATGACCTAGAATGTGCATCTTCTTCAAGTGACTTCTGAGGTTAGGCAGCTGTCAGTGACGAGCTGAACAATCTCGGAGGTGACATGCCGGGACTTGCGTCATAGGCGCCAACTACCAGGTTCATGAGTCTGCTTAGGTGCTGTTTAGAGGCTGCTAATAAGAAAATTATACAATCACCAGTACTGCAGCTTTGCTTCAGTGGTATATACCACTCATTTATAACCAATTAAGCCAAAGTGAGATTTCGTTGCAGTTGGCCCTCAATGTATTCTGCTTCTTTTGGTGCTGTGTATTCATGTCACATTTCATCCCTAAACCCCCGCAATGGTGCGGTTTCCGAACTTGACCACTTCATCTCGGTGAAATAGGAGTGTTTACTCACAAATGGGCATTCTTCTGCAACATTAAACAAGGTAGAAATGCTTGCTGCAGTTTTGTTGGCATCGCACTGATACTTAAAAATGTTTCTGCTTGCAGTAGGGCTCAGCTGAATTTATATGCATAGCTTAAACTTAAATCTTGAGACTTTTACATATATGTGTTCATACTGAAAGCCTGACATAAAAGTGCATCACTTTTTCACTCGTGCCAGCTAGGTTGAGCATTCGCCTTGAAACAAACTGCATGGTGTGTGGTGCCACCGGTCTTTTCCTTAAACCTGAAAGAAGCTTTCTCGTAGGTAAAATGAAAAAAAGAATTCGCTGATGATTACGATACTCCCTAATGAGAAATTTGAGCGCAGCTCTATACGCGTTTTCATTTAGCGATTTATTGGCTGGTGCGGACAATCTGCCTCGTGCGGTACATCGCAAACGGAAGGAAGCGGTGCAAATCAAGTGACACTTCAGCACAATGATAGCGCCTAGCAGAGTCGGCGATCGTCAAAAATCTCATCTGCGGGTCAAGCGCAGCGGCTTTTATACATGACTCGTCGAAGGTTCCAGAATAATAGCTGCTGCCTGCATGGCTTCCAGAAAGTACTAAACAATTCTAATCATGCATACAGTCGCATTACAAAAAGCTTTGGTGACAACAGGTAATGGAGAGAACTATTGATAACATTCGAGAAACTTCTAAAAAATGTTTAACATTTTTTGGCTGATGAAAAGGGGCAACCATAGACAGATAAAGAAGTGAACAGATGACGCGCGGTATTCAGGCGCCATCTCGTAGCGATCGTCGCAGAACACGCCATGCGTGGCACCAGGCTGCACTACACTTTTCTCTTTCATCCTTTGCTGTTGTGCTCGTTCACTCGGTTACGCCGCCGGCGCATGCCGCAGTAATGGGTCATTAAGAGCTTCGCACTAAAAAAAAACACTGTTCTCTATGTTAGGAGCATACACTGCTGTGACTATAAACACACTCAATTTACTAAAGAGCTGGTTAGTTTGTGTGTTTTTTGCCTTTGGATAAAGTTTTCTGTTTCATTCTTTGGCTGTCACTTGCTATGTATCAAATGTCGATCCGATTGTTTTTACCTCAAGTGTTACGCCTATGTTTGTGACCACATTTAGCATTTTTTTGTTTTTCGTGTCTACACATCAGCATATCTCAGGGAAAGTTTACACCCATGATTTTATGCTCAGACAAGAGAATACACTTTGTAACTAAGGGACATCTTTACAGTCCACATTTCTTTGGGACCAATTTTATACAATGAGCAATAAAGTAAACTTGTAGACTTCAAAGTGTCGCATCTAATTTTTTTTTCTGTGTGTGTGTGTGTAGTTTGCGGGACACAGGACTTGCGAATAAGCTGAATTCCTACAAAGCCTGGATACTTAGCTTCGAATTCCAAGTTTAAGCCTGTATTAGTACACAGTGACTGAGTAAGTTTGAATTTCTACTCTTAATAGAGCAGAAATTCGCATTGTTGTGGAAACCACATCTTAAACTTTTGAAGCCAACTATACGTACCACAGTGAACAAGCAGACACCCCACTTGCATGTACAGCCTTGGCCACTCCAAGTTCAGAGGAGCTACAATCTATCAATTGAACAGCACATCTGTGTAAGGGAATCTTGTTCACGTCGGGTCTTGTTTCTTAAGGAAAGCACACAGTGCTCCTGCTTTTATTCGTCTCCATCACATCCATTCAATGTAGGGTTAAAATGAAGCATCAACTAGAAATCTGCAAAAGCTGCTGCTTCTCTCTCCTAGAGGCATCAATTCAACTCTTCATATATAAACAGTGAATACACTACATAATCGATTCCACATTCATTAAAGTTGCTGTACATAACTAAACCAGGGCAAGGTCATCACAGTAAAGAAAATTACACAGCAAGACTAAAAGTGCACATAAGTTACATACCTGTGTTTGAAGAAGTGCTTAAAAACCTAAGAATTGGATGGCCAAAGGTACATTCTACTGGTCGGTTGAGGGGATGCTCCTTTTTTCACAATGTGACAGAAAACTGCCTTTCCACAGGTCAATTCGGAATGGGTTCACGTTTTCTACTAACTCTACAGTGAACTGCTCTTACTCCACTGTCAGAGAATTTATTTACTTAGATGTTTTAAGAGTGGTTTGTATGACTTCTGCCAGCAGTGCGTGATAAGCTCTACCGACATCCGGCCACGGTGCCTTTTATTTCTGGCAGGTTTGGTTTTGCCAAATCCCCACATAATTCCCATAACTCAGTGGACGATTCCAGTAGCTCTTTCAAAACAGCCTGCGTAGCTTGCCGTGACATGTGGCACCAATGAGTCTTCGTGACAAGCTCACTGCTGCTCAACTTGGGGCAATTATGTTCAGTTTCATAAATTTAAACACTATCAAAGTGCACGAATTAAAGAGGGCACGAATTTCACTCACTCAAGTTTCTGTGTTGTAGACATTACAAAAAATGAATTGATCACAGCAAGAAATAAAAGTTCACATACTGACGCTACAACTGTGCTTACGGTGGACACTAAGGTCCTGAAGAAGACCTTTCTTTAAAAACCCTAGCATCCAATGACTGAACCATGACATTGATGACATCATCCCAGCAGAACCAGTCGACTGCGGAGCAACTTGCACCTTATCAGTTAAACAAAAAGCTATGCACCTTCATCCAGAAAAGCTAAGTGCGTGAACGTGTAGCCAAAAGATGTGGCCCATACTGCTGTCAGATCTTGCAGGCAGCCTGTATCTGGTTGAGGGGGTTTTCGGGAGACTTCATCCAGTCCTTGCGGATCATCTGTTTTAGCTGGGAGAGCCGCAGGTTCGGGTTCTCTGCCTTGAGTTCTGGAAGCCTCTGCTTCTCAAAGGCGTCATAGGCTACCTTGGCCCTCCGCTCGGGATGCCTGTCCACTGGTCCATCATTCACACTGCAAGGTGGAGATGCATTGTAGCAATACTGTGATTCACTTGTATGCAAGTGTGAGGAGAGAAGCATGTCCACAAGAGGGGCTCTTAAAACAATATGACGCATCTACTTTTTTTTGCAGCGTCAAAGAGTGACTTAACGAAGAGATAAAAAATCTAGCCACCGTTCCTTTTCCTCCCTGTGCTATATCAGGGGTGTGGTAAACTTCGACCTTTCGACTGTCAGTAAATACGCTTCCTGCCACTCCCATATTGCAGACCTGTTGCACTGCCCATGGAGAAATCAACTAAACACATTGACATTGTAGATTAAATTTCTGGCTGTAGCTGGAGCATGCATCGGTGCTCTGTCACTTCATAAGAAACTTTTGAACTGTCAATAAATTCTGACTTGGACAAAAGCAGTTAAGAACCATCCTCGTATGTAGCATGAAATGTTTGCTGAACCAAAACGAAAGAGAGAGAGCAAAAGGATTGTCCAGGGTGGCGAGCACTCGTAGGATTAAGGGACACTAAAGAGAGACATTAAGCCAAGCTCAGTTGGCAAATTGTACTTCTAGAAGCCGAGGAATTTCAGTTGTGCTGCGAGCAGGGTCTTCGTAAGCCAGAAAAGACAAGAACAAAAGGTGGGCTTGAAGCTCCTGTACTAGCTCCTCGTGACACAAGATTTGTGTGACACCAACTTGGAATTAGTGAATCCTTTATGTACAAACAAGGATTAAATTGCCTTCCAAAGGAACCAAGGAACTGACCTAGTGAATTATGAGAGCGTTTTCTATGCAATTAATGGCCTGAACATGCCAAACTACTTTGACATCTGTGAAGTAACATTATGCCGGTGTTAGAAAAAAGAAACTTCGCCCTTCATTTTCTTTGCTAATGACCAGCTAATTTTTCTACCAAATAACCAGATCAAGGCTAGAAAAAATATGTTGACAGACTAAACCTTAAACTTAGTGTTGCTCCTTAGTGTACCATTGAGAGAAATCAAAATGCTGCCATCACGTGTATACAGGCTAGGGGTGATAGTGGAAAGCACAACAACATTGCTGCTCTGTGCCACAGCAGCATGGTAGCACAGCCATGTGCGGCCCTGCGGCTTGCAAAGGCTGAACCCACAGTGGTCAGTGCTCCTGCGAATGAGTCGCCATACGTGGCTAGAGGCTGGACACTGTACGTGAGCACAGAAGCAGAATTCCAATGCACCAAATAGTAAACAAATTTTGTTGTGAATGCTGAGAATTGTTTCATTTTTGTTGAAGTCACAGCTTCTCAGAATGACAACTTGTGGACTCTGCGAATTTCATATTTTTTGTGTCACTCTCAAGTGCACTATGCTGCCCGGTCAACAAGTTTTGTGTCCTCCATCTTGGCTGTCAGTTTGCTGTATCACTCCCTCCATTATTCGTGTAGTGCCAATGCGGCTACCATCAGACACCACATCATAGGAAACTCGTACCATCTGCAATGAGGTGCCATTTGGTTCAAATGCGGCAGATGGTAGTGGCTACTGTTTCCTTGTCTAACGAAAGAGAGGGAAGAGAAGACGGGGATGAGATACAAAAAACTGTGCCAGCCCATGTACATAATGAAAGAGGGGAATGTGTATGAGACTAGTAACTTTGTAGAACATAAGTCTTCCCAAAAGATAAGTTTCATGATCTACAAGTACAAAATCAACGCTAATGTCATGTCGTGATGCAGCCACACATGGGTATTGGGAGAGCCTGAATATACAGGTGAAGTGAAGAAACAGGTGAAATAACGTAAGAGAATATCAAAGCTTGCCTTAGCACAGCAATTGCTTCTTCAACAGTCCGTGCTTCATTTTCAACAAAGACTCGGTTGATATTTTCTTCCAAGGGCTTTTCATGCAGCAGCAACTCCTGCGGGTCCTTTTGTGCCTCTGCAAGCAATAAGCGTGACTTTACACTCACAAGCAGTTGCAAGGCAACAGGGAATGCTATGACAGTCAGTTTCATGACACACACACACAGCCTCACTCGTTCATAGTCTGTTGTTTGCATGTGAAAACAGGGTCTTTCTATGCACCAACTCTCAACATGACATACCCAGTACCACCCAAAAGAGCTGGTGTCTATAATTTCATAGGCAGCATACATCTCCTTGACAGTAAATTAGCTGTCAGGCAACAGCACACATTTGTTTGCCCACCAGCAAAGCATTGTGGTCTGACAACATTTTGTTTAGAATGCAATGCACATTAACTCTATACAAGTCGAAAGTGTACTCCCTTCCAGTTCTTGCCTCTGAAATGGACACAGAATGCACGGCAGTGAAGGCGACCACGTAAATGAGTTCTATGCCTCTAATAAATTGGCAGATAATGCCACTACTAGGAAATGTCGTGTACAGCAGTTCAGTACCTTTACCTTCCTTTATTGGGATGGTAGAGGGAGCAATATTTACAACAAAGGTGACCTACATAACAAATGATTTTCACTATCCTGTATGTATCCTTATATGCCATTACACTTTTACACCTATATTTTAGCAGCAGCTAGAGTCCCTGCTGCCTTCAACCCTCGTACAAGCACAATCCCAATAAATCTAGAGGGATAATTAGACAAGTCAATCCAATGAAATATTAATGAACAAGTACAGGTAAGAAAGTGTGGTTGGAAAGAAGATCAGTTACTCAAGTATTATTGTGCAACAAAAAAGACACGGGCGTAAGTGAAGACGAACACCCACCAAGCGCATGGTGTGTGTTCTTCTCTTATGTCAGTGTCTTTTTTGTTGCGCAATAATACTTAAGTAATGAATTACCAACTTGCCCGGAATGCTGCTCTCAAAAAAGATCAGCCTCCAGAAAATGCAACTTCAACAAACTAGATGAAACTGAAGCCAAAATGAGACATAGAAAATGACTGCAGCACAATCCTCCTCACTGCTGCCCTGCAATGACAATGTTAAAAGTTTCACTGGCTTATGACTTAAATACTGGCCGCATGAAATGTACAGGAGTCAAATACAGGGTAGTGTTTCCATTCCAGGCATATAAGATTCGTTGCAATGTCCACATACTTTTTTGTGTGCAAATGCAACTGTTTCTGAATACAGTAGTTCAGCGGCACGGCTAACAATGGTATATCACCTGCATACAAAAGCTGTCATTATATTTGCCGCAGAGTGGCACCTGCAGCTTCACACAACAGATCCCACATCTGCCTGTTGTTGCCCTGGATTTCCTGTGCGACTAATCTTACTAGCTTTCTTTTTACGGTAGTTGGCTGTAGAGGAAGCAACCGCAGCAACTCAAATAACAGGTAACAAGTTGTGAGATGCTGACAATTGCGTGACATCCTCAGCAATAGTTGCATATTAATCTGTACAGCTGAAATGGCTTTTGCATTTTAGCCCACCACACAAGCAGCCATTCACACCCACTTTGACCAAACTTACTCTGTTGCCTTTCGGCTAATGCTGCAATGTCTGCCCTTGTGACTTTCTCAGGTCGTGCTTTCACGGACTTGATGCTGCTCATCTCTTCATCGTACATCTGCTTCAGTGCGGCCTTCTTCTCAAGTTGCTCCGTTTTCTTCTTGTCTCTCTCCTCCTAAAGAACACCAACATTGTGTCATTGTTCTCACTGCAGTACATTTAACTTTGAGTGAGCATCAAAGTTGCACGTGAACACATGGGAATCACAGAGGACCATGAAGCCAAAGCTCAAGGCATGCCATGGCAAAGGGGACGTTAGCACTAGGCGATACTAATGATTGCCATCTTGCCATCTAGCCCCACTCCCTATCCCCACCAGAGAGAGTGTGACATCTTCCAACTTTTACTGCCACAACTGTGTTCCATGGTTTCACTTGAGCCCATCACACAACCGCAATACAATTTGTGAATTGGCTGAGCTGCAAGGAGCTAGACAATGTAGAAGCCAAAGTGCAAGGTGTGCGTAGAGTTCCTTGCAACAGCAATGAAAACAGAAGCATGACACGTGTGCTACCTCTCTTGTGCTTTTGCTTGCAGCGATATCCTTCCTTTTCTACTGTTGTCATAATGAGAACCAGCATGCGCGGGTTCTGGTTTTCATAACCTTTAGTCACCATTTGATCAGGGAACAATAAACATGCTTCGTCTAAACACTGTGTACGTTGTATTGTTCTGTGTTCACACAAGCCAAGTACGGTAGCATGGGGCAGCGAACCTGTGACGTAGCTTAAACCAAACCAGCAGAGAGCGAAAGCTCAGTCTTAAAAGGTATGCGATGGATTACTAAAATTGCTTTCCCATTAGCCCAGCTTTTGGCACAGCTAGTGACTGAAAGCCTATTCAATGTTTAAAAACAGATGGACACAGACCATAAAGAGAAAATGTGTCATGTCGACACAGTGCACTATAGTTGGAAAATCCTTGCTTGCACCTAGCATTTTGCCCACACCTTGCTTTAGTGTGCATTTTTTAATATTCAAGTGCAAAAAATTTGAGCTGTTCTTAGGTCTGCTCCCTGCAGCCCCTGCCACATTACCTGAAGATAACACTGATTCCACAATGATGCAGCTTAAACTTTCATGCTAGCATGACAGCAAGTTCTCTGCACGTACTGTACACCTGCTTCTATTTATGGAATGATAGCTAGCGCAACATACTATTTCAATTCTTTTAGAGCCCACACATCATGGCACACATGGCGTGCACTAACAGGCAGTTCCCCCCATTCATGTTTCGTAGTATTCGTTAAACACAGCCTCTGTTGTGCTGACTGTGCACGTCCAATGGCCCGCAATTCGTAGTCAAGCTCTACAGGTGCCACTCTGCGTTGCCAACTGTAATGACAGCTTTTGTATCCAGGTGATACCATTGTTGGCCATGTTGACTGGCAACTGTGGCCGTATTCAATACAAATTGTGATGTTGGGCTTGAGCAATTTCTTGTAGGTACACTTAGTGCTGTTACAGGATGGTAGATCCGACTCTTTCCGTTCAGTAGCACTTGTAGCAGACATGCCTGGCGCGTTTGCCAAGAATGCATCTAATGTACCTGCAAAGTGCCATCGGTTTGTGCAACTTGTATAACAAGCCCACCGTTCTATGGTGTGAGCAATTGTTGCTAAAAAGAGCAGCACTTGCGAATACAGGCTTAAGTGAATCGGCGTTCCAGCAACGAAAAGGAAAGTTGAACCATCGGTTCCAAGACGGTCCTGAATCCCTGAAGGAGCCTCGCACTCCGCCTTACCTTTCTTTGCTGTTTCCTAGCTATGTGCTTGTCATCGTCCGCCCAGAGGGCTTCCTCTGCTTGCCTTTCTTTCTTCTCTTTGTCAGCTACCTTGACGGCTTCCTTTTTAGCACGAGCTTCGGCTGACTTCGTGTTGGTGCCAAATTTCTTCGGCATTGTAGACGACTTGCTGCGAAGAGACAGGAGTAGCATATCGAAGGACGTTTAGTACACTTTCAAAGAGTTGGTGTGCGGGGGGGGTTAACACACACCGCAGGCCTCATTTTGACAATGCGTTCGCTGCTTAATATCATATGTTCGTTAAAAAAAGAAGAAGAAAATAAAGACAGACATGAGGAAACCACACACATGAATCACGTCTGCTCAAAACGTAAGCGAAAGAACCAAAGCTGCCAGAGTCACTCTGACAATCGCTGAGCTTACTTGGTGGAGTGGCGATCCCCTGTTTGACCTGTTTGACAAAAACCCGTACAATAGACGCTTTTGAAATTAATATAAACTGCTAAATTTACTCAGAACCAATGAGTACGCTAATCATGATGTCAACGAGCCAGCCGAGCACCAACAACACGCCAACTATGGAACTTGCGACGCCAGCGACACCTTTGCAGTGTTTAATTATTATTTATATCAACTTTGTTATTAACAGTTTAAAAAATGTGCTTAAATTTACTCTTTATTAATTGCTTGGTTCTTATATTTGCCATAACAGTAAACTTAATCAGCAGACAATGTTTTATAGATGGCGCGGGTGTACCTAACACAATACACACCGAGAGAGACTCTCCGAGTGACGCGGATATGTGTTCTGGTCGCGCGAAACACAATCATTCGCGTTTTGAACATGTTTGTGAGCTTTGCGTTCAGCCCAGGATTTCCACCTGACGTGTGTGCATCTTTGAGCTTTCGCCGATCAAAGCCTGATCTCGGAAATTTCGCAGTAGAACCGTGGTTTGCTTCCTGCGGTGGACGCGCCGGTCGACATCAGAATGTCCGGCAGTTCCGACGACAAGTCGCAAAAAACAGCAGGCGGCACATCAAACCCCGGTAATTATTAGACGGATATCACGGTGCACATATTTTGAGCGCTACTTACGAGTGTAACCTACCAGCGTGCTTGCAATTGCTACTTTAGAGCGCGCTGTCGGCTGCTCGATCGGCACATTCCTTTAGAGAAACGCACCTTGCGTCGAGGTACTTTTAACGTTATTTCTAAGTGGTAGATCATGCCACGGTGGCTCTAGCGGAAGTGCTTTGATAAACATTTGCGATCGTGGCACACTTCGTTTCTTTGCCTGTGGTGAAACCAACACATGCTTACTAGTCTAGGCGAACAGCTATGCGTCGCGCGAGTTCTGGCACACATCGTAAGGTCAACGCTTATTTGCAGGGGAAGCCGATGACCCGGTTCCAAGCACGCCGGAAGGTCCGGCAACGCCTGATTCCTACCTCAGGAGCCCTGGCCTGGACAGCTCACCACTTGTGATCTGCGAGCAAGATGCTTCGACTGCTCCAGACTGCGCTTCGGAAGCACCTCCGGATGCCGAGTATGTTTGCATACCATCCTCTAACGGCGAATACCGCCTGCAAGAGATTCACCCTGGGATTCCTGGTCAGCAGCAGGACGGAGACGGTAGTTTCGCAGCTTCTGTGGATACCGCACCTGTTGACTCAGCGGCAGTGGAAGCCAGCACAGCCGACGCCATCGGCGAAGCGACGACGTCGGTGGGCCAGCGGCGTAAACGTCCAAGAGATGAGCGCAAGGGCAAGAAGAAACTCAAAAGGCCGAGAGGGGCTCAGGCGCAAGAGCCCTACGAGACGGAACTGGACCGCTTCTTGGAAGACACCGCCGAAAAGAACAATCTCACCGTGACGAATGTCAAGAACATCATACGGGTCTGGCACTTTTCATGTCCTTTTGTAGAGAAAAGAAAGCAGAATTGTTGGTGAACTCGTTCAGCACTGAAGATGAGCCATCATTGCATGGTTTTCGAAGCATATGTAACATTGACAGCTGTGCTTGTTGTGTCGCAGTATAGTAGCCTGTATTGTGACAGCACAGAACAGTGATGGACAGGGAATAATAGAGGTCTATTTGTGACATGCGGTGGCCCGAACCAGTTGTAATACGAGGCGATTCTCGATTGCTCTGATATCAGTTGCAAATACATAATCACAATGCAAAGGGCAGGTTCAAATTTGGTCCGTGTACTTTTCTAAAACTTAAAAAGGTAAATTTCATTTCTCTCAATCTTCTTAAAGAGCACCTCACTAACCGTTATTATGATGATGTTAACAAAGGTTCTTTGCTTGCTTAAAGGTAGTGCAAAAGGTACTCCTGTTTGTTTTTTCTCCCAAAAGCAACCACTCAAGCCAACATGTCTTCTTTCAGAGGGTGGTGTCAAACAACCGCGTCTTAGCCATGCTGCAGAACACAATGCTTTCCCATGTGGCAGCCGAAGAATCGGGAGCAGACCTCAGCTCGTTGCCCTATGAGCCAAAGTTCACGAGGGCCAAGGCGAGGGAGATCATGGAGAAGCAGCCGCATGTAAGTAGGCGCTGTAATGCACACAGTGCTGTGGCTAAAATAAGGGATCTGTATTATTGGCATTTTGCGCTCGTATTATTGACACTTTTTGATGTTTCACAATTTTCGTATTCCGGGTTTCAGTTTCGGAGCTAGTGTCATAACTATCCTTGTCTTCTATTGTGACTATCGTCACCACTGACACCTGTAATGTCAAAGAGAACTGAGTTGATCAAGCACACTGGGCCTTAAGCAATGTTGCTAGTTCTGGACAAATGGAAATTATTCACACAAAATACCACTACTCATGTGGAAACAAACCCATATGGCACTTACTTTCTAGCATTGAAAAACACCAGTAGATAAAGAAAATAACAATAATAAAAATTTAATGTGCACACATGTACATATATGCAAGCAGTATAGGTTAGCCTAATTATGATGTTGCTTGAGCAGGAACATCTTAAAAAAAGGCATTCTAGCAACAAAGGATAAATTGTGCACAGCAAGTCTTCAGTAATCCTTACAATACTTAACAGAGAACAAGGCAGCCATTTGTGAAAACAAAAGGGCATTTTTCGTTTTGGAGGGCTTCTGAAACTTTTGGTTGTAATGTTGTGAAGTATTCTCAAGGTCTGCCTACTGGAGTCAGTCCTGCTTCATAAGCCCCTTCACATTCCATAAAGCATTAAAGTTAAAGGGAGCTATTTATTATTGGACCTACACTTAAGATAACTTAGGCATGAGTTGACAAGGCGTGTGTGTAATCAGTGCTGTATTATGGAAACTAACACTTGTCGTCCAAAAATTGCTTATTAAGATCTACTGTAGTAGTGCCAACCCAGTGATTCTTCAGGTTCATCAGGCTATGCACATGTTGCCCTCTGTAATCTAGCATAGCAACTTTGTAGTGGTGTGGTACGCTAATGTTGCTACCTGAATTTCAAACGTCATCATAAAAGTTTTATCCATACGTACCTGCTTAGCTTTTGTCTTCACTAAACTTGCGACTCCAGTAAAAGTGGAGAATAAGGACAGCACACATGCCAGCAATCATAAAGAACCAACAGTGCCTTCAAAAATTCAAAGAGAAACAAATCAGATGGCCCAAGGGTGTTTGAGGACCAGGGAAAAATAAGTTGAATGTGAAGGTTGAGGTGTGAGTGGCATCGACCTTCTAGAGGAATTTGGCACTAAAAATCTGGTGCACCACATAGGGCATTTTGAAATTTCAGACAGTTGTGAAAACTTTTGCTAGTGCACTCTTATGTGTGCAATATTCTATTCATCCATTTCTCCTAACTGAACTGGCATGGTGACCAGGTCATTATGGTATCCTAATCACCTGGTCCTGGTAATCAGGCGGCCACGCTTCTTGCAAGATTTGTTTGGCTAGAAATGTTGTAAGATGACAAACTATTTGTGCTAAATGCAGGTTTCACATAATTAGTGCCCAACTGTTCCTTATGCACGCCGAAACTTGCACATATGCAGCTCCTGTGGCAAGTCTCACCGATGAAGCTCTCCACACCTAGTAGCTCACAGCAGCTGCTTCAGCAGGAGTTCCCTGATGAGAGCAGCTCTGATGAAGAGTACCACCCTGCATCTGAAGAGGTATGTATGTGCCTGGTAACTTGTGGCTGCAGATTGAAATAGCATTGTTGACATTGAGACTTCATTTTGGACTGAGAGAAAGTTTAATAACTGGAAAGGTTATCCTAGCTGGCTTTTCATTTGTGGGGTGTGTGCTTGAGCATTACAGCTAAGCAAACACATTATTGTTTCAGATGATAAGAGCTAAGCACAGTTGTGGGCCCAAATGCGCCATTTTGCTATAATTCTACTTGCCTGTGCCTGAATGTACCCACTCAAGTACTATTTGTGCCAAGTGCACCAAAGTGCACTATCTTCTCCTGTTTGCACTGTTTAACGTTTTCAGAAGGAGAATATATGAGTATGAGTTGAAACGTAAATATTCAGATAATTCAATTCAGGAATCCATTGTCTATGTTATTCAATTTTCAAAATTTTCGGTGGAACACGATTGATGTCAGTGCCTTGCACACACCCTTTCCATGGCACCTGGTCTGCATCAGTACATGGTTCATCCTGGTTGACAATACCAATTGAAACAGTTCCCATACATGACGGTGAAGATTGGCCACCGAAATAAGCCATGTAACGCAGTTACATGGCTTATAAGCGCCGTAACGCAGTTACATGGCTTATAAGCGCCATAACGCAGTTACAGTGCTTCAACGGCTGTCAGTATTGGAAACGATTGCTGATGAGCCACTCGTATGAGCACATTATCACCAAGCTTTCTGCGATGGCTTGCGACTGGCTTGTATTACATCAGCCAACAACAGTTTTCATCACGGGCCCACTGCCTAGGCCACTAGGCGTGAGTGACACTGTTTTGTAGGGTTGGTCAAGTGTCAGTAACTAAAGTTACGATTTAGTACCGAGTAGACTCATATCTATTCGCAGAGGCCACACAACTCTCAGAAAGTCGACAAATCAGTTTTCAGTGAAAGTGAGTGTATGTTACAGTACCCATGCTGCTCACAGTCGCCATCTCCATCTATTTCTCGTTCTGGATGCTGTTCATATTGGTCTCTTTTCATAGCTTCAAGCATTGTATTGAATGAAGCTAAACATTTCGACAGAATTGCCTGTCTGGTTGAGAAATTGATTAGAACTTGAGACTGACTCCAACCAAATAACTGAGTTTTATTAGCCCGACGTTTCGGAGCCCATTCGGCTCCTCCTTCAGGGGGTTGTTCTTCGGGGGGTGGCGGTGTGCCGCTTTTAAAGCATCTTTTTGAAGAAAGGAGGGGGGGGGGGACACGGGAGGTGGGGAGACACTTCACAGACGGAAAGGTGGGGGGGAACAAAAGGAAAGGGGAGTGTGTTGTTGAGCGCTTCCATGGTGCTGGGATGACCGGTGCTGGGGGGAGTGCTCGCGAGGGTGCCCTTGATGGGAGGCGGGGGGGGGGGCAGGGTTACAGTTCACATATGAGCGCGAACAGAACGGATCACTCCCATTCTTAGATGTACAAGTTACACGAAAAGACGGCATTTTAAAATTTTCAGTCCACCGAAAACCAACCCACACAGGCCGCTATCTTCATTTCCAATCCGACCATCCGGCAAACCACAAGGCATCTGTTGTAAATTCTTTATTCAAACGAGCCGAAACTCATTCCTCATCGGAATCGGACCTAAAGAAAGAAAAGAGAACGGTTCTCAACGAACTTAAGAGGAATGGCTACACAGATGACTTCATTCGAAAAACAACCAGACAACAAAAAAGAAGAAGCAAAATGCGGGACCTTCAGCCGTCGACTTCTCCCCAACCCCAGAAGCGAGTGTTCATCCCGTACATCAGAGGTACCAGCGAAGCGCTCAGCCGAATATTAAAAAAAGAAGGCCTCAAAGTGGCGCACAAACCAATAAACACTTTCAATATCCTCCTCCCTAAACCAAAAGATCGTCCACCTAAAGAAAAAGCTCAAGGCGTCGTCTACAAAATCAGTTGTGCCGACTGTCCGGCGTCGTACATCGGGGAAACTAAAAATCTAAAAGAAACGATCAGACAGCACGAGAACGACGTCAGGACATTCAACCGTATTCGCAGCGCCGTCGCTGAACACTCTGAAGACGCCGACCACAAAATTGCTTTCAAGGAAACTGAAATCCTTCAAACAGAAACGAACTGGCGAAAGAGACTACTACTGGAGTCATGGCACATTCAGAATACGGGGAGTAACATAAACCGCGTGAAGGGCAACCTACCCTCGGTGTATGTCCATGGCCGTGGCGACATGATGAAAAGAAGAAAAGGACGCACAGCCAGATAGACTCCCGCTTGTTTCACCAACACAGAACGTCAGTGCGACCTTGTAACCTCCCCCCCCCCCCCCCCCCCCCGCCTCCCATCAAGGGCACCCTCGCGAGCACTCCCCCCAGCACCGGTCATCCCAGCACCATGGAAGCGCTCAACAATACACCCCCCTTTCCTTTTGTTCCCCCCCACCTTTCCGTCTGTGAAGTGTCTCCCCACCTCCCGTGTTCCCCCCCCTCCTTTCTTCAAAAAGATGCTTTAAAAGCGGCACACCGCCACCCCCCGAAGAACAACCCCCTGAAGAAGGAGCCGAATGGGCTCCGAAACGTCGGGCTAATAAAACTCAGTTATTTGGTTGGAGTCAGTCTCAAGTTCTAATTGTATTGAATGCAATTCATATTTTATGTATTGCAGTAAAGCGTATCAAAGTACATCTGTTATTTGGAATGCACATGAGGCATTTGCATCACTTTTTTTTTATGCCTGGCTCCACAAATTGTTGCCACTTTTGTCCATTTTATGCCTGGTCGCATAAAGAGAAAATGTCTCATTTTCTCTTTATTATTTACCTCTCTCCACCTTACGGGTTTCTGCACTACTATTATGTCAAAAACTTTTTCATGTTGTTTACAAAAGTCTCTTACTTACCCAAATCAAAGTCTCCTTGAAAATACACCATGCATGGCATACTGTTCGTGGGAAAGACACATTTCACTGGCTGCTGCTGACTCTTGGCTTTGTGACTTTGTTTACTGTTGAG
The DNA here is from genome assembly GCF_038994185.2 of Dermacentor albipictus. Classification (NCBI taxonomy): domain Eukaryota; kingdom Metazoa; phylum Arthropoda; class Arachnida; order Ixodida; family Ixodidae; genus Dermacentor; species Dermacentor albipictus. Next base: position 398,712,243 of record NC_091821.1, read on the forward strand.
CAGCATTTACTGATTGTGCAGTAATAAGCTGCACCAAACTCATTACTGCTGTACAGCTCCAAGCGTTAGAAAAAGGCCAATTTTCTTGTTCCTAAACTGCTCCAAAAGGCTGTTGTGGCTGTTCCTAAACTGCTCCAAAAGGCTGTTGTGGCTGTTCCTAAACTGCTCTAAACCTGCTTTTTCTTTCGGCTCCAAAAAGTGCTCCAAATCCTAAATTGGCTGGACTACTATTGTTCTGTACTAATGTCACAATGCATGTACTTGTGCTGCACTGAAATTCCTGCTTTACTTCCTGTGCTTTTTCTGGTGCCAATGAGAAAATGTCATCTCGCTGCAGTTTCTGCGTTTTGCTATCTCCCTGTGTGATATTTGCAGATTGATGTCAGGATGGCCAGCCAAGAGCAATTAGTTTCCGAATGGATCAGGAGCTTCAAAAAACTTTAGATGGACATTTTTTGATAGATGGATAGAAAAAACTTTAGATAGACATCTCTATCTAAATATAAACTTTAGATAGACAAAAATTTTGGATAGACATAATCCAAACACAGCTTAAAGTAGGATTTTGAAAGCAAGCTTGTCTCGTGTGCTTTCAACTCATGTGTCTGTGCTGTGCACACAGGTCTCGTGAGCTGAGTTCAACTGATTAAGTGGCTAGAAAAATATTATTTGATTGAAGAAAGAATCATTCAATCAGTTTGATGTAATAGTTAGGCGGAAACCCGCAAGGTGGAGAGAAGTAATTAATAAGGGGAAATGAGATGTCCACCCAAACTTAACTAAGTGCTACAAAGGAAAGCCATACGGGTTCTTCGAAAGAAAAGCCTCGCAGTTGAAGAAACATTCGTCCTGGTCCGGGACTCAAACCCTGGACCATTGCCTTTTCGGGGCAGCCGCTCTGCCAGCTGAGCTAACCAGACGGCTAGCTCAAATGGTCAAAGGCGAAGTCGAATTTGTCAACAATTTGAGGCAAAGGCAAGATTTTGATGTAATAGTTCTGTGGAAACCCGCAAGGTGAAGAGAAGTAATTAATAAGGGGAAATGGCTTTCCTTTGTAGCACTTAGCTACGTTTGGGTGGACGTCTCATTTCCCCTCATTATTCAATCAGAACATTCATTGATCCACTGCAGTCCTTGAAGTACAACTCAAAAGGTTGCAACGTAACAGAGTTCACGACTAGAGCGCAGTCTCATTGTGTTATATTATGAATGAAATGCTTCTCCGCCACACTGTGTGCACTAAACTGCAGCACTCAAAAACATGACCCAAGAAGATACACACAAACACATGCAATGCCAACTGGTAAGGGAAATTTTTTTTTTAGTAGGCGACCCTTCTTTTTTTATTTTCTTTAACATATGTATAACTTCACGTGAGGCTTTCTTATCACCAATTACAAGACTGCACAAAAATTTTTTTTTTTTTCCAAATAGACACGCATAAGAGCTGTAGATAGGATCACTCTTCCAATGGTCAATTCTGTACGTTTATAGCATTTCTTTGGTTAACTTGTCTCAAGCAACAAGTACACGGCTTCCTGTGATGGGTTGAAGGTCATCTAGCCTGCCAAATGCCATTGCTTCAGCCTTGACTCTTCCCCAATTTACTGCTATGTTGAACAGACCGGTGAATCTACTCCTGTACAGAAATAGTCAACATTTCCTTGTGCTGTGCTGGTATGAGCGCATTTAATAAAACAGTTTACTCCTTGTATCTGCAGTTTGGCCAGGTTCACACCTATTTTATCTCCTTTCACCAGAAACTATGTTACGCTTGTGTGCCAGTTGATGCTGCATGACAGGTTGCTTATTGTTTCGTAAAAACAGCTGTTCTTCTTTTGTCTAGAGTGAAGATGACATTACTGAGCCACCCTCATCAGTGGCAACAAGTGCCCCATTCTCCCCACCCACCTCAGATGCAGCATTGGAGAGCCCAGAAAAGCAGGACCCTAGTGATTCAGGAGCTGTGAGTACATCACCAGAGGATGCAAGCATTATTTTGGGAGGAGCAGAAATTCTTGTTTTGTCTCATGTTAATAGACAGGCAAAGTGGACAGCAGGGTTCTCATGGAGGTGATGGGCAACACGAGGTTCAAGTCATTAAGGGCGCATCAAAGCGCAGTACACATTTAGTAATGCTAGCAACCTTGCTTGCATTTCCAGAGTAGGAGGCAGGTTACTTTCATACCAAGAGTGGGTGCTTGGTGTGCCAGAAGATGCAATAAAGTGAAAGATTGGTTATTGTGCGACTTCGATTCCTAAAGCGACTCTTTAAAACATCACTAACTGTAGCAACTCTAATGCTAAATTACCATGAAGTCTGTGGTAACATTAGTGATATCATTGGCATTGTGGTTTGGGTGCGGGATGAAAGAAGCGATGTTTTACGTGCACATTTTTTATTAAGGTTAAGTAAAAAAAAATTTGACCAAAATGACGGTCCAGTTTGCACACAGAGCTGCTGTGATATGCACAGAAAATAAAACTGTTTAAAGTAAAAAAAAAAAACCTGCTTCAAGTGTGCTGACAAGCCTACAGTTGTCTTCTAGCATTTAACTTGTGTGCATGTGTGTGCACATGTGGTGTGTGTATGCAGATATGGCACATTATACCTAAGTTTTGTCTTAAGAAAGGCCTTCATCACCATGGTGAAAGAGCTTTTGCTATGCAGGAGAGCTGACTTGTAGGTTTTAAAAAGGGTCCCTAATGCATGGGCTTGAAGAGCCAATTTTGGAGCTGTCAGATTCATACCCGTGCCACACGGGCACATAAAATGGCATTCAGGAGTTAAGGCCTTAAGTTCCCGAATGACATTTTTTTTCGGCAGAGCTGCCACACGACCAAATTTAATGACATTTGACCCGGTGATGTCGATGACAGCGTCTTCTGAAGTGCGCAATATTAGGGTATAAATTTATAAAATAGATATGCATTTACAAGGTTAAACTGCCGTAATAAACAGTGAAATATAAAACTAAGCATACTATGGCACAGTTAGTTTGAGTTTCTTGCTGTCTTTTAGAATCGGCCATAGCAACTGTGGCCAATGTATGCCAAATCCGAAGCCCAGAGACAAAATGGCGCCTGCCGCAGTGAGACCGTTACAACGCCGACCTGAGGAAGTTCGTCGAGCACAACTTCTGACAGCTGCGTTGATATGTATAAATATGATATGATGTGTATAAATGTTTTATTACAGGTTAGAACGTTTCAAATACGTTACTTACACTAAGAAATGCGTACTCTCGACGCCGTAGCTTGCGAAGCTATGGCGTGGAGAGTACGCATTTTTCAGTCGAATGAGTTCTGGCGAAGGCATTAAATAACAAATGGCATTAAGGCGAATGACATTTGATTTGCTCGTGTGGCACCACGCAAATGACATTAAATATTAAGGCATTAGGAAGTTAATGCCATTTTATGTGCCCGTGTGGCACGGGTATCAGTTTCAGGCTAAATCAAAATCATTAGGTGAGTCACAAACTAGTGAGTAGTCATTCTGTCGAGTATTTTGTCTATTCTGACTGCTATGTGGCAAAGCTGCTTGTTACTCACCTCAATGTTTCCATGTGCAGGAGAGTGGTATTGCCGAACGTACCCGCTCAAAGCTTCCACTTCACGACACTCCCCTCGAGTGCATCGAGGCTCAGTTTATTGCGCCGGACATCACCACTGACATGTATGACACTGAGTGTGATGATGAGGAGTGGAAGGAGTTTCTTGTCTCACTTGTAAAGCCTTTTGGTAAGTACACTAATTCTTTTCACTTTATGTATTACAGGAGGGTAAAGTATTTCCATGATGAAGTTGATGGTAACACATAGTGCAGGCTGTTTATAAATAAGCCTTTAAAGGGGCCCTGAACCATTTTTCATTGAAGTCGAGAAATACATTTGAAGTTAAAATAGACTATTTCAAAAATACTTTGCCACAGAAGGTAATTAAATGCATCCAGAAGAAGTGGAGTTATTTGCAATCAAGTGTTGCATATAATCCCGTTCGCTGTGCTCCTGTTTCTTCAGTGGCTTGCACTGCGAAGGCTACGATGGAGAGGGGCGTGCTTACAACGCTCCTCCTACTGAATGTAACCATGGCGCACAGTTCAAATTTGATTTTGGATGTTCAAGTAGACATCATTACTTATGACTTTGGCACCTACAACACACCAAACGTAACCAAACGCGGTTGTCCTCAGCGAGCCACAGTGCTGTCAGCCATTGGACTCGTCGCAGCAAGCCGTGGTGGCCACGGTATCTATGCTACATAACAGACCGCAGCTACATTCATCCGAAGTGCGTGTGCCCAGCGTTTGCTTTGTGCATATGACAGGGCTTGAGTGTGCACTCATGCTCACGTGCTCCAGTCTGGCTGTGCTACGTGGTGCAGACTTGCTTTGTCCTGCACCTGCTTGACCGACACAAACTAGCCATATCCAACTTGTGCATTTTGAAGCGCTATCATTAGTTCAGTATCAAGCGAAGTCTGCCAAGGTGTCTGACCAGGAGTGGCCAGGAGTGAGCATGCGCTGGTGGTCTGACCTCAAGTTTCACATGGTCAGAAGCTAGCTGATGTGTTCAAAGCTAGCCTAAATTAGTGAGACCCGACGGCTACGACACTTATAAGCAGGGTGGCCAAAGTTTCAATTTCTGTGTGGGTGACTGCAGCCGAGCCTGAGCAGACAATGGTTGGCTTCTTCCAGAAGTATGCAATTCTTATCGGAATTCGAAAGCAGATTTTCGCTTACTTCAGCCTGTTTATTAAACTGTATCAAGAAGTATACACAGTAACAGTAGGAAGAGGTGCACTGATCCAAACACCCTTCTTTATTGATGTCACCTATTGGCCAATAGCAGCCGCATGTGGGAATCTGCTATATTACAAAGTAAAGCATCCAGAAAAGAGCGAGGTGCATGCTTCTGTTGAAAACAGAGTGCTTGAGAAAATTTTGTCTTCACGCTCAGCTTGCAAGCTCCTTGCGCCGTGCACGAGTGCAAAATTTGGCTGAGATGTTCACAGCAATGTATGTATATGTGGACTGTGTTGTTCACCAAGCTCGAGGGGTGGTTCAGGACCCTTTTAACAGCTGTAACGCAAAGAGCCTCTCTAACCATCCGACCTCTTAGACTTACTTTGCTTTAGAATGCCAAAGGCTGGGTACAGTTGACTTTTATTGGTTTGACTTGGATTTGACTGATTCTGTAAATACAAAAGGTGCTCATGATGGAGCACCTTTTGGAGGGGCTCCATCATAGGAATGATGATACATGGTACATGATCCAGGTACATGATGGAGCTCATGCATTTAAACCACTTTTCTTAATTCAAACATTCACCCACCAGCGTCAGTTCAACGGATGTCAAATGTGTTGACTGAAGTACTGTGTCTATTGATATATAATTAATTTTGTATGCAACACGTCTTTCTACACCATGCACACAGCCCCAAATTGGTTTCTCTGTCTCGCTGTTTCTTCTCCTTATTTGTATATTGAAATTAAAAGCAAGTGTAAGAATTTGGTCTCGCTGTAGGACACAAAGGAATTCCCTTTGTATCTATCGCACCAATATAGTAAGACTGCACCAAGTGCAGTCTAATAATCCGTAGCCCTCACTTTCACAGTGCTGTTAGTGCATGCTAATGTTTTGGGAGGTAAATGTGCCCTCTTTTATTTTCTGGTTCTCTCTCTCTCTCTGTTGTGCAGCTGTGCATTTAAAAGTATTAGCAATAATAAATGTTGTGTGCACTTGTTCCTTGCAGAACAAGAAGACACCCATGAAGATGATGTAGAAGATCCTGAATACACCATTCAGGATGAGGAAGAAGAGAATGAAGTCGACTCTTGGGATGTTCGCAATGACCAGGCCGTCAAGATACCTCGTGAGCCCCCTCCTTCTTTTTAATATCTGTCTCTCTTTCTTTTTCGGTTATCTTCCCTCTGTGGATGTTGCGAGGCATTGCAATGATAAGCACTTCTTGCAGCTAGACGATTACCAGGTTTTTCTCGTCTAGAATCATTCGCTGCGTTGCTTGCTCTGCTTGCTAGCACAACATGGCAGTCTGACTGTACACTTAGTGGAAGGACTCATGGTTAAATTCTGCTTTCATGCTGCCTTTCCTTATAGCTAGTCTTCCTTCATTATCAAGAACAGCAATAGGTGTGACTTATTTCCAAGGATGGTCAAAGACTGTAATTCATTAATTAACTAATGCAACTGTTGCAGACATATTAAAGCAGCATTTTTTCATGTTTACTTTAGTGATATACTGCTATGCTATGCATGCTTGTTTTTGTTCGGATACTTTTTTGAATAAAATAGTTCATCTGTGCGATACCCTATCCTGGAGGCAACATGTAATCGGCTTTCTTATGTAGTTGTTCATGTGCAGTGGGATGTTTACCCATCCCCATAGTGCTTCAGCTTTCATATGTGTGTAAGTGTTTGATTGTATGTGGCATAAAATTTTTGTGCTCTGTATTATTTTTTAATCACTTTTGTTATTACAATTTGCATGAATTTTAATTGTCTCTATTCTTTGTAATCATTATTTTTCCACCTTCTTGAAACTTCTAACCATAAATAAATAAAGTAGTTGATGTTGAGAAATGAACTAACTGTTCTGAAAATGAAATGAACTAACTGAACTGAAACTGTTCAAGTTTGGTTCAAGAAAAATATTGCGGGCTTTAGTTTCCATACAATGATTGACAGTGATTTTTTCTTTGTAGCTTTTAATTTGTGTGCATAGATAGCTTCGCACACGCATAGGTATTACCTTGGACTCGCTATGGAGTGTTATGAGCCGATTGTTGGTGTGCTTGGAGGTAGTGCCTTTCAAGCATCCTCTATGGCTTCCCTTTTATCCCCAGAGAAAGAAGTGAGCGACCTAATGACTGAGCTCATGCAAGCAGCCACACGGGAGCTCTTGGACAATGAAGAGGAGGAAGACGCGCTGTTAGTTCAAGTAAAGTAAGCACAAGTCCCATTACCGTCCTTGTACCTACTTGGACAGATGGAGATGAATGGCTGCATACAAGTTTGTTTTTGGTTGCTCAAATTTTGTGTTAAATCAGTGTTTCACAACATTTCATGATGTGTCCTGAAAAATATATCTGACTACCTCTGCATAGCTTGAATTATGTGTGAAGCAGTTGGCAGTTTGCAGCATGACACCGAGGAGAACACTGTTAGCTGTGTGTGTATCATGTTCTGCCTTCTGTCTCCTTTGCTGTGTTCCATCATGGTGCTGTTTTTAAGAGAACGCTTTAGCTCGAGGCCAACTTCCCTATTCCCTGTTTCCCTATTCAGATACATCTAAAACGCAGAAATACTTTTATGGGACAACTGCTGGACCTGCTTTAATTAAATTTGTTGTATTTGAGAAAGCAAGTTAAATTCCGGCAACTGTAGAAAGCAAATCTTTTTGCTTAGGGCCAGACATGTTTTACAAATATATTCCCGTAAGTTGGTAAGCTTCAATAAAAATAGAAGCACTATGTTTACAAATCTGCAACTCTGCACCCAGTATAGATGTCACAGTTCCGTAAACAGCACAAGTTAGACCATCTAAAGCAGACAAATTTGATTTATGAATTTACAGCTTGCGTGAATATATTGGAATGTTAATTGAGGGCTTTGCAGAAGTCATACTCACAAATTAGTGATATATTCACGGGGCTCTATAACACAATTTTGTCCACTTTAGGTGTATCACTAGGTGCAGTTACAGAATTGTGATATCGTTTTACATTGCCGAGTTAGACTTGCAAACTTAAAGGGACTGACAACTGTTCAGAATGTGTCATGAGACGTTGATGGAAATGAAATGACAGTTAGTGATAGAAAGCAGCCCACTATATGCGACTTAAGTAGAAATTGTAATTCTAAATCGGCAAAGAAAGTCTCAAAAACCACTAAGTGACATGGCTTGGCGGTGAAATCTGAGTACTCCAGATGTCGTGTATGAGTTTACTGTATGTGAGTAAGCTGTTGTTATATACAGCAATACTTATTGCTTAAAATTGCAGTTCGTATATTATTAGATGCTTGTGCTTTATGCTGTGCGTACTACGAAGTAAGGAAAGTCTATGCTAATAAGTGGCACACGCGTCTCACAATGCATGGTGGCGTACATGCTGTTGCACGTGCCCAAGTTTGCGAGTCAGTATCCGGAGTTGTGTGGTCTCCCTGTGAGACACAATATGCCATCGATTAGTTGCGCCGTTAAGGGTACCAGCACTACAATATGGGCATACGCGTGTCTGTGGCAATATGCTGAACTGTGTACAATGTTTCGAGAACTTGGCTTGGCTAAAAAAAAAAAAAACTCTTGACTCGTTAATGACCAAGCAGCTGGACAGGCAACCATAAATATACATAGCTATTATTCTAGAAATAATTTAACACTTCAAAAAACGTGAATTGCAGGAACACCGGCTTGATCAGTAAAATAATACTTTCCCTCAGCTACGGCTGCACTTGTCTTCTGCCTCCCGCCAATGCCAGCATATAATAGCAGCCAAGCTCAGCTGTCACTGTTTTCAGCATGCTTCCAGCAAATGATCACATCCTCACTGCAGATGAAAGATTCTGATAAAGAAATGTTCCACAACGTCTCCCACATTACCACTTCATGATTAGTCACTCTGACTGGTAAGCATTCTAGTGTATTAAAAAATAATAATAAAGAGAAGAAGAAGCAGAAGAAGAAGGTGCCATGAAAATTAGTTGTCAGTACCTTTAATAGTGTTGTTATTTTGAAATCTTCAGTTATTTTTATTTAAAAATCGGCAGCTTAAATAAAAAAATTGTTTCCTACAGTCACTATTCATCAACTTTTTCTTTTAAATACGACAAACATCAAATTTCATGCAGTGACTGCTGATAAAATTTATTTCTCCATTGCTGTGTGTTTAGATAGCAGCCCCCGACTAAAGGCTTCTCCTCAAAAAAAGTGCTGTTAGCACCAGGACGATGTGTTGACATGATCACTCCTAGGCTTGCTGATTGTGGCATGCTCCAGTGAGGGAGTTGTAGTTCATGCTTGGGCGTAAAGTATCGAAGATGGGACAATAGAATTGTCTTGCCCTCCGATGTTAGATTGTGCATTATTTTGCTCTGTGACCAGTAGCAGAGGCAAGAACTTGATTTCCTAGCTGCATGTTGCAATCATCAGTCAGACCAAGAAGTGGTCCTCCTGGAATGCGATGTACCATAGACATTCAACCATTCAATCTCAGATAATTCAGTGTTACAGCACAATTAAGATAATGCTCAAAACCTTTTATTGCCCATTGCATGTTCTTCAACTCATTTCAGCTCACTTCATCTGTATTTACTAATTCAGGCCATCACCAGCCAAAGGAGGTGCCACTGCCAACACAGCCAGCCTTGCGGAGCAGACGGAGGCAGACATATTTCAGGAGGCAACAGAGAGTGTTCAACACGAAATCCTTGCCCAACCCACACCACGCCAGATACAGCAGCTCGAAGAACAGATGAGGATGGTAGGGAAGCCTACATGCATGCTGTATCCATTCCTCTCTTTCTGTTCTTTATTTTATACGAGAGTGTCAATGGCAGCCTGGAAATGTAAGAATTCTGATTGTTTTCCCTGCTATGCAAGTCTTCTGTGAGTGTAGCAGAACTGTGAGCGGCATTTATGTTACCGAGTTTTCTTCTCGGTTCAATTTATTGTGCATCTGTTGTACTGTTCTTTCCACAATACCTGCGTGGCCATTTGGTTGACCACTTTGACGCTCTTTACGTTGCAGCACGTCCAGCTTTTGGCGCAGATGTGCCTGCTGTGCAGCAACAGTGAACACCTCGCAAAGAATTTCGAAATGGCCAGAAAGCTTTTGGTAAGTGTAGTAGTGTTACATGGTGCAAAAGCAAAACACATCCTATTCGTCTTGTTTGAGCACAGGCCTCTAAAAGATCCTTTTTTTTTCTTGTTTGCTGATATTAGGGTTTTGTTAACGTAACTCATACGATTAGCAGTGAACAGGCACAGTGACAGAAGAGGGCATGCTTCACACTCTTCTGCACATAACTCCATACTTCTTCTATGCCTCCCTGCATAAATTGCTTACCATTCAAGCAGCCAGTTAGTCGAGGTAAGATTGAAAAGAAATGAAACCTTGATCATTTATAATGAGCATTCATAAACAGATAAGTAAAATTGTAGGCTTGATGCTTGGTAGGCTGAAAATGTTTTCCCTTGGTTCTGCGTCGGGCAGATTTTGGCGATAGTGTTGTGTGTCATTCAAGTTCATGTGATTTCACAGGGCTATGTCCTCCAACGTTGCATGCACTGACAAACCATATGCTTAGGTTATCTACATTGATACCAGCCCCAAATAAGTGCCTGTTTAGGGTATTATTTCCTTTGTGTCATTTGCCTGCTTTTGTCACTTCTCGTATATCTTTAATTTTTAGTTATGTAGCCCTTTCTTTAGGCTTGTGATAGGTAATATCAGAAACAGCCTGCCTTCAGTTATGTATTATATGTGATTTATTATCGCTTTTGATGTTTCATCATTGTAAATGTTATAACTAGCATGGATCCCCTCTGGCCTTGAGCTAGGGATCCTGATGCATTGCTCATAATGTTCTGTATATTATACATCTTATTTGAATGAGGTACTTTCTTTAGCAGAGTTTTGCCCTTACTTATTTTATGCCTGACGTTCCCCAATGATAGTTTTTGTAAAGAAAGTAATTTGATTATTGTATGTTATGCACTACCATGATCACATCTCCATATGCACTTCATTTTTGCATCTTAAACATTTACAAGGATAGATAGTGCTGGAGCAGCTGATTGTTGTTGGTGATGTATCATTGTATGTAGTATAATTATAAGTGGATCAGACTCTGCATAGGAGGAATCCAGTGCTGTCAGCATCATCGCACCTTGGGCATTGATTGACCTGCATTATGTGAATGGCAGGACTTTGACGTGTTTGGTAGGACCTCTTTGTCCTAATAAGGCAATTGCCACGTGCACTGTCAGGCTTTTAGACAAAGTACTATGTTCCCTCGTGCAGAAACCGCATGTGGCCTTATGCATGCAAAAGAATCTTGTGGATCACATGAGTAATGATTAGGTTGCGCTGCTACTACATAGCCTCGCAACTCAGTACTGCATTATTGAGGACATGCTTAACGTGCCTATTTCATACATCCAAGAGTGCTCTGTTGCTTAGTGGTTTTTCATTCCCTGCGTTTGGGGGTGAAATGCTATAGAAGGTGAGTTTATTGAGTCATTGTGACCTTTCATAATAGCCAAGTCACTTCTCACACCAAACCTAGGTAGCAAAGAGTCATTGCATGGGCAGGTTGTATGTGTAAGAGCAATATGGATGCACCTTATATGGATACATGTATGCGTGATATTGTTATGTTGCGCGGCAGAAACGAAAAAAAAAAGGAGGTTCAATAACTGGGTGCGGAGTAAGTGGTAGTTCAACCAAGTGCCGTCTTTGTCGGAGGGTGCGTAGATGTTGTCCAGAGTGACTACCCAGCAGCTCCATTTTAACTGTTATCGATTAAATGGGTTTGTTTACAGGATGACTGAGGTAGTGTAGGGACAAGGTTACAGGTAGCTAAACACCACTTTCCCAGTCCTTCAACCTCCTCTCCTTCGACTCCATCATGCAGCATCACAATATGAATGGTCTTTAGAGGTAAAGCTGACATTCATTTGACCAGCATGAAGCTACAAAAATAAACTCTTGCAAGTTACTAAAAAAAAGAAAACAAGTAAACTCCTTGGGTTTAATGCCTCAAAGCAACACAACACAGGCTCTGTGTGATGCCATAGTGGAGGGGCTCCGTATTCATTTCGACGTACAAATGTCGTGCCCCTAATTTTAAGTACACATGCGTTTTTTACATTCCACCCCCATGCGAATTCAGCCACTATGGTGAGGAAACGAGCACGAGCTTAGCAGCAGGCTGCTATAGTCACTGTGCCACAATGGCGGATCATGCAAGTTTCAAGATGCCTTCTTTTCGAGAAACCTGCATGGACTTTCTTTGTAGGTTCATGCTGCACTCGTGGGGTGTCAGCTTTTTATTTCGTGAACCTACCTCTACCTTGTGCACTTTCATTACACTCGTTTGGGTAATGGGGGGGTCTTGAAGTAGTATGCTCTTCTGCTGACAGCCAGCACGGGGGTATGGTTTAGTCAACAATAACCTGACCCAGGAGCTCTTATTGCCGAGAAAGATGCCACGAGCTGGGCTCATTTCAAGCAATGCGTTTGCAGCGAGAGCTGGGACACTTTGCGACGCGGCAGTTGGAGCCGCCCGGGAGGCAGTCATTGTTTATGACTTGCAACCTCCCGCAAGCCATCCGGATGGTGGACAACATTTCCCACCGCCCCACGGGAACACCTGTCAAGATGACTACCCGCACACTTCGTAGAAACAAATTGAAGGGCCAAGGTCAGTCATCGGGATTTGCATGCACTATTTTTGCTGATTTGGTGGTACCTTTGCCCATGTGTGTATCCTTAGCAGTTTCACTTTGCGAAAGCTAAATTCACCTCTATATACAGTGGGCTTCTGTTAATTCGACCCTGGCAATACCGACAAAATTATCAAATTATCTGGCAGGTCGAACTAAGCAATATGCAGAATATATACGCCAAAACACACTGCTGATTCATTTCGCAGTCATTTTCCCGATTCTAACACAGCCTCGAATCAAATGTGTGCCAACTTTCTATGCGTCCAAAGTAAAAAACTAATGTAGAAATTACTATAAAGCTTAACAAAGTATGAATCTGATGTGCGCCTGACTTTTTTATGAAAAAGGAAAAATGGGCCAGGGTCTAATACATGTTGCACAATGGCGGCCGATTTCCTAACAGCTTTGCTACATGGTTTTTAAAGTCAACTTTGCTGGAATATGTATGTGTTTATTCGATAGAGCATATGAATGCCGGAAAAGCAATTTAGATTTTTTATCCGTTTGCGCACTGCGTAGGCAATTTTCGTGCACACTTTCTTAAAAAAAAGAAAAAGGTGTGTGTAATCGGTCATTATGAGCTATGGTTCCTACTTGAAATTTTTCCTAAGGCAGGCTGAAAATGCGTTTTTGGTGGTAGATTACGTGTTTTGAGCGCATTGACTGTGCCCTAAGCTCTGCTGAGACAGACGCTGCTGCTAGAGGGGTCACTATTGGGGTCAAGTTCGAATTATCTGGTGAAGACCAATTTTCTGCTGGTCTTCCCTTGGTACTATGTTGCATTAATTTCACCAGGAATATTTTTTATATGTGAATTTCAAAATTTTCGTCGGTATTCCTGTAATATTTAAAACACGACCTAAGAAGTGTGATTAGCTTGAACAGAATTTACTATCTTTTTCTTTCTCTATGCATAGTGCCAAGCCACATACGAGACATACTACTTGAGAGCCCCGTGTTCATCTATCCTGACCTGCTGCCTACAAGCCGAATGTACAGTCAACTGCATGACCCATTCAAGAAGGTCATCTTTTTCCCTTCCGAGGACCAGTTGCGTAATTTTCTCTCATCTGGTTTTATGCACAGTAACCTTCATTTCAGTAAAGCACTGAGATTACATATAGTCAGTCTTAGTCTCTCACTGAGCATTGGTTAGTTGTCCTGAGAGACAAAGATGGCAAAGCACATCTGAATGCACAGCTTCTCATAAATGGTGCTTGAAGGCAATAGTTCAATTGTAGGGTTGTATGAGTATAGTGAAATTTCAGCTTGAATCAGGGGCGTAGCCAGGGGGGGGGCTTATGGGGCTTCAGCCCCCCCCGAAATTTTTTCGTGCTGTCCATGCACCGCCGACCAAAGCGACCCCCGGCGCCGGAAATCACTCTGGATTTTGTCTATAATGTCTTTTTGACGCTCGAAAAGACATTTAACCGCGAAGATTGCAAACTCGGGCTGGATTTCGTGGCAACGCCCATACACCGGGAGTCACATAACGCCAAGCAGTCCCATCCAAGCACAAAGTTTCAAGGGCGCTTTGATGGTGAGCGGGCTCGCCGCGGCATCGCACTGAGGCCACCGAATCTATGGAGCGCATGGATATGAATTGCGAAACTTTATGGGTATAAATCTCATAAGCTCTTGATGTGAAACGTGCATTGACATTTCCAAAGTTGTGCTTTAGATTTTCAATTGCGGAACTTTGTGGGTTTAATGTTGTTATAAACATTTGACGCCAAAGGTCTATTGACTTTTCTAAAGTCTTACATCGGATCATACAACGAGACAAGCCAAATCAACACACTAGCAGACGAGTTGACAAAGCAGGCAGCGAGGTCCAATGAGACGAAGCGTTGGGGTGGTTCATTTGTGCCGTCATGTCACATTAAAAATGTCAACATTTTTTTAAACCTACGCCAGAACATTCATGTCAAGACACTAAAGCCAGCCAAAGTAACTACGTTCTTATTTATTTTTTTTTACTTTGACTTTTATTCGCGAGGACACATTGAGCCTCTTCAATTTTTTTTTTCGCTACCCTACCCGCGGGCTGCCAGAGCCAGCCAGAGCGCATACGTTTTTCTCGTATGGCCCCGACCACCGTGCGGTGCACTTCGGTGCGCGTTCGGTTTGCTCTGGCCGAGTGGATTTTCACCGGACAGAGTTTTGGACGCTTTCTGGCTAGCAGACGAGAAAAAAAAATGGTCGCTCGCCGCCATCACTGTGGGGACTCGAAGGATTGCACCGCACTCCTTGAGCGGAACCTTTCCGGAAAGTCTTGTTTCGCCGCTGTAGGATATTGAGCAGTATGCGTATGGTTCTCAGTGGACCAAGCGTCTCATGTTTTCTTCGGTATTCCTTCCGTAGCCCCACTAGGTTCCCGAAGTAGGCATTAGATTCTGTCCAACATACTTTCCTATGCGTTTTTTTTTTTCATTTCGGTGCCTCCGCCTCACAGAAAAAAAAATTACATTGTTGCGGCGCAGCGAATTGTCGCATGGTGAAAGTTCGATTTTGATACTTCTTTTGCGGAAAGTAATGGGCGACGGGACGCTTCAATTGCCGGATACGTTTATTATATTATTGCGAAAGCAATTATATGGACACTCCAGGCGCATTCCTGCCATCGCTCTCACGTTTCGTATAAAGTCCAAGGGTGATAAAATCGTGATCACGCGCTGCATGCTGTATGTGCGAGTGAAAGCGTAGGAGGGGAGGTGGAATGGGTGAGCCGACGATGGTGGCTCAGTCTTGTGTGCGCAAAGGAGAAAAGCGGGGAGCAAGCGCGCTGCCTTCCGTCGCGCGCAATACATCGGGGGGAATGGATGGAATGGGGGCGGAATCTAGGATTCTGTGAATCTATGATTTTGCAACATGTTTATTTGCCTTGTTTGACGCATTATATACAGTTACTTCTTCTTACATACATAGACTCATTGGAGACTTATAACATATACTTAAATATCTTGTTGCGAGGTTTTGTGTATACATGCAGTGAACTTTGTTTCCAGGGACACTTTGTTGTCCTTTATCAAGCCGTATTTTCGCATTTGTATATCCCATGGTATCTTTGCATTTCTAATGTACGAAGGCGAGTCAAATGAAAGTGAGCCTACCCTAACCGCGCAATAATGGTTCGGTTCATTATCTGCGAGGCATGTGCGTAGGAGAACGGCATGTCTCATTTACAAAAGTGACACGCAGGTGTGAAGATAAATGTTCTTTAATGCTCTCATACACTGGGTTGAATATGGTTGCGTCACATAATGGACACTTCAAAAGTTGAACAGCTCGGTGTCGCGAAGTTTTTGACAGCTGAAGGTGTTTCGAAAACAGAAATTAGTCACCATATGACTGCCGTGTACGTTGAACACTGCATTTCATTGACCACTGTGAAGCGTTGGAGCAAACGGTTCAAAAGACGTTGCAAAAACATTCCAAGACCGGGCCAAAACCATCGTGCAATCACCCCCACACAATTTCAGAGGTTCATGAGCTGCTGAAACAAGAACGGAGGATAAGCATCGATGAACTGGCAGACCGTCTGAACATCAGTCACGGTTCGGTTCACGCCATAATTCATGAGCTTCTCGGTTATCGGCTCTTTGGTGCGCGATGGATCCCCAAGATTTTTATCCATCGCGAGAAGACGGAGAAGTTTCGCGCTGCCTTGACTCATCTGATCGGGTATCACAATGAGCATGACGACTTATTGTTTGCAACTGTGATCGGGGACGAACCTTGGTGCCACTACTACGAGCCTGAAACACGACGGCAAAGCTTACAGTGGAAACATTCGAATTTACCACGCCCAAAGAACGTAAAGGCCGTCATTTCCGCTGGAAAGGTGTTGTTGACTTTTTTTTTTCGATCGACAGGGTCCATTACTGATAGAATTTGCTAAATCTTGAGAGGCTATCAATTGTTTCCGATATTGTGAAACGCCAGAACGGCAGCGTGTCGCAACCAAGAACGAACAACGTGGAAAATTGACGAATAGGGTCATCTTGTTCCACGACAATGCCTGTCCCCACGTCGCTTATGTGGTTAATATAAAACTGGGAAAGTTTAAGTGGGAAACGCTGCAACATCCGCAATAGAGCTCAGACCTGTCACCTTGCGACTTCTACATTTTGGGGCAACCGAAAAAACAGCTCAAGGAAACCAGATACAGACTTTTTGAAGCAGCAACCCAAGGAGTTTTATAAGACGGGAATCGCGCAACTCGTTAGTCAATAAGACAAATGTCTAAATTCTCATGAAGACTACTTTTAAATAAAGTAGCCCGTCGTTGGCTCATTCATTTGACTTGCCCTTATATATCTTGCAGAACTCCTGCTTTTTATACGTGCTCTCTGTCGCGACTATAACTTCGGTGCAATTACTCACGATACACGACAAGGGACAGCTACTCCTGCGTAATACATTCGAACAAACGACAGCGTCATTGAGATTTTTCACTGGCCATTGCATATATACAAGAATGTAAGCACGGTTCTTGAATGACAAAGTTTCATTAACATATTTGTCCTCAACTTGTTCAGTTCATTGCCTTTTAATTTTTCATATCAGCGGTATGCACTGCTTTCCTGGTTTCGAACTGATATAGTTCTAAAGTTCGTGTGATATTTTCTTTACTTAATAAATACACAAACAACATGGAAGCATTGACGTCAGTTATGTTGGGCACAATTTTTGGCACATACGAGTATATTTTATGAAAAAATACATATTTTACTTGTATTTACAGAGCGTAGCTTTCAAGAATTCGTTTGCAGCATCTTTGGCAATGACAATGCAGTTATTATGCAGTTATTATTCATATAGTTGATCCCTCGCTAAATTGTTTAAGAGGAAGCTTTAGCTCGGGCCCGATCCGACGCGGCCTATTCAAATACTTGTAAAACGCAGACACGCTTTTCTGAGATAATCCTGCTAATCGCTTTTATTGAAATTGATTGCAGGTGAATCCTAGTGTCTGTTGGAAACAGAACTTTGATTTAGGGCCTGAATTTTTTTTAAAATATTTTGGAAAATTCGAAAGTTTGAAAAAATAGAAGCACGACGTTTACAAGCTAATAGCTATGCATGAAGAACAGATATTGTGGTTCTGTAAACGGCATTTATTATAACAGTCAAAGCGGACAAGTTTGCTGTGTCAATTTGTATCTTACGTGAATTGGTTGCGTTGGGTACAAGGGTTCTGCAAAAGCCGTATTTCCGCAATACTAAATTTTTTGAGATTTATGTGTACCCTATCTATTTTTTCCGCTGTAGATGTACTATTAGATGCAATTCACAGAATTGTGATATCATTTTTCATTGTTGAGTTACGGTGTTTTAAACTTGCTAGTTTCGTTTTCTGAAAATTTTCAATTTTGGCCAATTTTTAATAAATAATTGACCACCTAAATGAAAAATTCGAAGCCAGTAGTCACTAGAAATAAATTATTCCTTTTAAATGCAAAAAACCTCCTCAAATTTGATGAAGTGGTTGCAGGGAAAAACGAATTCCGCTTCTACATGTACTTAAATAGGAGCACCCGAGCTAAAGCTTCCTCTTAAGGAGGAGGCTATATATATATATATATATATATATATATATATATATATATATATATATATATATATATATATGTATGTATGTATTGGGCCAGTGGCGTAGCCCCCCCCGAACAAAATTTCTGGCTACGCCACTGGCTTAAATAGTATGCAGATCAAATAGTGCTGGTCAGTGGTGCATAGCACCAAATTGAATTTCAATATTGAATCGTCTTTGCAACGGAACGTGCTTATTACTTTGTTTCATGCTGAGGGCCAAATAATTACAGAGGGGCTGAAGTGGTCGAAGCAAGTACATCAGGGAAAACAACAATTTCTACTACAAATTGTCAAAGACCAGCTTTATTTCAGGGTTAGAATAGACCAGTCACAAGGATTTAAAATATACAGTTAGTCACTGCCATGCATGCTGCAATGGCCATTGTTTATGCCATGCATGCAGTAGACAGTTTTTGTCAGGACACTATTTCACACAATGTCAGTAGATAGCATGTGACACAGCATACTAGGAACTCCACATCCACTTTCTGTAGGCAGCAGCTGCCCTGACAGAGTGGTGTAACTTGCGAGATTTCACGCGCATTGTGCATATGAAATGAAAGCGATTGCAGGGATGATTTCCGTTGCCAATTTTAATTGCATTGTCCTTTCCTTTTTTTTCTGCTCCAGCCTGCTTGCCCTGGGACTGGAGCAGTTTGTGCCTCCTCGTTGCTGCTCCTTTTCAAGCGCCTACCTGCGCTTTATCCGAACGTTCCTCCTTCCCGTGAAAACTGAGGTCCAGATCAAGGTCCATGTGAAGAATATCATTTACAAGAAGATAGGTGAAGAGAATCCTGTCAAGGTGTGCTGACACCTTGTGCTTTCCTGCTTCATCGTAGCCTGACATATGCATGAGGCAAAATATGCCTACTCTGGGCCACGATATTGTAGCGAGGCCTTTTTCAATGCTATTGCTTTTTGTACTTCGTCAGTGGTCAAAGTGACACTCCGCATGCATTATGAACGGGATCACCCAGCCATGAATTGAGCAGAAGTCGTCGCTACAAAATCGTCATCTCGGTCTGTGCAAAGCAGTGCAGTGCTTGGCCCTGGCACTTGTATGCATTAGATTTTCCATGCAAATGTCATTTGTACCAAGCATGACAACACTTCAGGCCCCATTAGTTTAATAACATTTGCAAAGCGGTCTTTTATTAATTTGTCTATTTGGGGTCAGAAACGGCATGTTTCCTTTTTTTTTTTAACGATCTCACTGCCATGTTGTAGTATCCTTTGCTCTTGTTTCATTTTTGTCTCTCTGTGTCATGTCGTCTCTTCCTTTTATTTTTCATACTCTCTTTCATCTCCACACTATATTGCAATAGAACTTCGGTTGGGGCTAGTTGGTACATGGTATTTTGAACGTGAAAAATTCAGTGCAAGACCCAGGACAACTCACAAAAAAGAGACGAGACAAGCACTGGCGCTGCAGTTGTTGTCTCGTCTGTTCTCCAGTGCTTGTCTCGTCTCTTCTTTGTGAGTTGCCCTGGGCTTTGCACTGAATTTTTCACCTTCAAAGTACCGCACTATACTGGCCTGATGGAACAATAACTTTTTTCATCTTTTTTGTTTCTTCCCAACATAAATGTAGTACTGGCACATACACAAGGTTGCCCCACCACTTGAGTGGGAACCACACCCGATAGAGCTGCGAAGCCTTGTGCCCCCAAGCAAGCGGCCATTGGAGCAGCTGCCCATGTGGATGGTTGGTTTGCTTTTTTTCTTCGTTTTTTTTTCATGTTCTTAAACTGTATAGAATGGGATCTTTGATCTTTGCAGTAGTTTGTGTAAGCATTTGAGTGCGGCCATCTTGGTCTGTTAATGCCTCCATTTTGTATCTGTAACAACCAATTGTTTGGTACTACGGTTGACTCATGTGCATGAAAATGGTTGTATGGACATGTTTGTCATTTCATGACCATGTTAATTTGACGGTGCTGCACCTAAAACTCGGGAATTATTCGTGTAACAGCTCAAGATGCCAGCACCCATAAATAAAAAATGACATTGTCGCAGTGTGGGAATAACACTTAAAACAAAGGAGTAAAATGTGAAATGAGCGAGTTAAGTTTCTTTTCCAGTAGGTTGCAAAATGTGGTTTGTCAAAGTGAGAACTGAATGCATTATGTAATTTACTAGAGACAGTTGACAGACACTTACTAGAGACAGTTGACAGACACAAAAGACACTTCTACAGCAAGGCATTGAAGTTGACAACAGAGGAGCCTATCGTGTCTATTTTATGCCGTGTTCCCTTTTTTAATGTCACACAGTTCAGGATAAGGGATCAGATATGAGCCAAGAATATCCTAAGTGAGATAAAAAATATGAAGTTCTCTGATTCTTTTGTAGTTCTCTGCCAGATGTCTCTTGTGATAGGCTACTGGCGACAACTGTTTCTGTCACAGGTTGACTGTTACCCAATTCAGGGGGAGAGGTCACATTGTTGCAAAGGCTGTGGAATGCGAAAACACTTGTATACCTACTAGTTGATATACCAGTTGATCAACGTTAACCCGAAGCCCTCCAGTACACTCTCTCTCAGAACCACAATGTAAGAATATGTAGGCTAGGGAATGGTGTGGGGTTGTTGCTTTGTGGGGAGAGTTCTGGTTAAGCAGCAAGCCACATAGTGAGTGCAACTAAAGACTCCCCTTGAAACAGACCGCACAGTCGACCGCCTTTGCACGCCACATTTTGACCCCACTGTTGTACAGTGCCGATTTTTCCGTGGCCATTGATTTCACATGCTTTGTGAACAGCCTTACCAGCACAGGTGATTAGGCACAGCTGAATCATGGACGACTGTTTCATGTCATTCTGTAACAGTGGCTACAAGTCCTGCATAGACAAGCAGTCGATTTTCACATAAATAGACATCAAGGCAAGACTCGAGGCATGGAGACGAGCAATTCCACGCAGACCATCTGCTTCAGAGAACACATCATGTTTGTGAAAGGCACTTTGCTCTGCATCTCATCTTAAAAACATGGTTTGGATAAATTTTTGATCGTGTTTTAATGGCAGGCAAGAGGATAGCCAGGATTGCTGAGGCCACTGTGCCATCAATTTTTGAAGGTGCACCAAAGTATTTGTTCAAGATAAAGAGCCCTCGCAAAATGGTAAGGTGGCAAGCTTGCCATGTAGTGTCTGCCACTTGTACACCTGGGAACAGCAGTGGCAAGGCCGAATCCTGCTCGTCCGCAGAAAGAGCAACGACCAAGCAGAGTGGAGCTGATGTAGCCAATAAGAGCTGTGATATCAGCGAAGAAATCGGGGCACCCAATCAATCACCATTTCAAGAAATATTCTCCTCGGCATCAAGTGTGTGCCTTTCGATGGCATCATGGGCAGTGCATTGAATTCACACCGAAAAACTCAAGGACATTGGGTTTCACAATGCTTGTGTCCTTCATAGCAGCAATGATGAACCCTGTATATACTGTTTAACAGGAAATCCGTGTAAGTAAATATCAACATGTCTGTTCAAGAGTATAATTTTGGTAAACCTGTTGCTTTTGGCTTGTTGTTCACTGTGGGCTTTGGTTCATTTGCTTTTGTGTTATCTGAAGTGGAGGGTGTGATCCAAACAGCTGCTAATTTTGGTGTTTTCTGTGGACGACCAAGCTTGAAGGAGTACCCCGGTGTGATGCCTGAATGTGCCTATGCTGACTCTCAGAGATTACATATGCCTCAGAAGCCAGTACTGTCGGCAGCTGAAGAAGAAGCACGTAATGAAAAGCCAGGACTTGAGGAAAACGTCAAAGCTTTTGTGAATACATTTGACCGGAATAATGTAATTTAGTGTTTTGTTTGCCTTCCACTAGTATCTCGGGTACTGTGTGTATTTGTACGAGCGTTTTGCATCGAAAATTATCATTTTGCTCCTTTACTGTTTCAATTGTATTAATATTGTTGAGCCAAATGGCCAGGTTATCTTGTCAGGGGTGCATTGGTCACCCACATAATGGCATTGTCACTAAACATAATACGTCTCTCATTTAATAATCTCACTCAGGGGCTGAGCAGGTTGGGCAGTGAGCATCTTGTAGCTGAAATGGAAAAACATCTGCTGCCCACACGGAAGCAAATATCTGAGTTCCGAAGGTTTGCTGGTCCTATAGTAGCACAGGTGCAGAGAGAAAAACGAAAGAAAGAAAAAACTACCGAATTTGGGGTTTTGCTTTTGCACCGTCGTGTAATGATGCTCATTAGAACTTAGCTTGGCCATTACTGTGGCTGTTGTCAAAAGCCCCAGTTTAACAATATAGACCAATTAGTAGTGAAGGACTACAGAACAAAAATTTGCATGTTCTTCACGCAAGGCCACCTGTTGACTTCTTTCTCTTTCTTGTTGTAGTAAGAACAAAAATGTGTGGGGTATTTTGTCTAGATGCTTAAAAATGATTAAGACTGCTATATGTTACCACTTGTAAGCTATGCAGGCTCTTAGTTGACCGAGCCAAGGTTACAAGCGCCATCTCTTGGCCGCTTATGGGGATACCATGAAGTGGAGGGCAGTGCCGTCCTCTCATCTAAATCATTCTTACACTGCGCTCAGAACTCATCTATTGCTTTAAGATGTCGAACGACAGTTGATCAACCAATCAATCGTAATTGTAACAAAATGGGGATACCGCAAAGAAAAGCAGTGCAGAACAACAGGGAATTACATGTTGTGATGAAATTAGTAAATTTGCAGGTGAGGCATGTGGCCGGTTGACTCTGGACTGATGACCATTGTTATTACTGCTGTATTGATGATGATGACAACGATCTTGCCTGTCTCATTGCAGCAATTGCACCTTTCTATGCGTCCCACACGGCGGGTGACGCCTTCGCTTACGGGGTCGCCTGCCCCGCCACCGCCTATTCGGCCCGCTGGTGGCATGCCTTCCCCTGCAGCCGTGGTCTGCTCTTCGAGCAGCCTACTGGCCATTGGAGGCGCTGTTGTGGTATCGCCAGCAACTGCCTCTGCACCAGCAACGGTCACTGTCGTCTCTCCACCGGCACCTCGGCACACTGTGGTGTCGCCTTTGAAACAGATCTCGCCAATCCTGAAGAAATACAGCCAGTATGGACGAAAAATCCTCCTCAAGACACCTGTGAAGAAGCGACTGAGCTATGACAAAGAGCCCTCGACATCAGCCTCTGCTCCTCCGGTAAGACCCGGTCGTTTTCCAGGCTTGCTGACACGTTCCTACGCTAGGTTGGTCGGAAAAAAGGTTGTTCACTTAATTGCTGCTTTACTATTGACAGTCTCTCGGAAAGCCTGCTGAGCTGTTGATATGGAAGTAGAGTGGACTAGGCCACCTACATGCACTGTCTAGGACCAGTTTACAAGCAGCAAAATAATCAGGCAGATTTGTTTGGCATCACACCGGTGTATTAACTGAGCACCACGAATGCAAGACTAAAAAACAGGCTCGTTTGTGGGTGCTTGAAAGAGTTCAGGGGCAGCCATGGAAATGCTTCTAAAAAGTGTCCTTGGCAATAACTGTCTGTGGAAACAGTGAGCAGGATATTTGGCTAGGTGCACTGTTTGCATTTAAACAGTACTGATGTTTTGGGCTTACATTTTTGGAAACGGGACATTACACTGCTCTTGTCAAAGGGGTTCTTCTCATTATGGATGTGAGGAGCATACACATTAAGACGGAGTTTTGAACAGTGCTCTCATGCTATTGAAATTTTACACAACTTTTTACTTTTATGCATTCTATGTGTGCAGGAAGTGTTCTCACAGTTGCGTGCAGATTTTTTCAGGCTTTTGTCGAACATCAGAAAAAGAATGAATAATCACCGAATAACCATCGGCAGATATGTAACTGGAGTTTTTGACCTCCATTATTTCTACCATGTGCAGTGGCACATATTTAGGCTGATTACACTCTGCAAATGACACACCATAATGCTGTAAAACTTCACCTTGGCAACATCAAGGTTTAATTTGTCTTAAGTTATAGGCTTCATTTAGCATCTGCTTCTCTATGTACTGTACAGTTATAAAAAGGAAACTCTTCAAGAGACTCCTTGAATTACCTGCCAGAAGGCCGTGGAGCCCGTTGTAACTTGATAGTTTTGAGAACCACTGAGTTAATAATCAATGTCTGATAAAATTATGAAATCTTTTCAATATGGCTGTGACTGCCAGCTTATGCTTGAATGGCTTGTACCGAGGTGGTTTAGCACCCATGCATGAGTACAAGAAAGTAAAGGTTTTGTTTGCTTCTGCTGACAAAATAAAAACAACTACATTTAAGCAGCTGTGCCTTGATTGATGCTACAGTCATTTCACCAGCGTGCCTTTCTGACAATATCAGCCAGTGTGCCTTTTACTGTACATGAGGAAACTCATATTCTACTCACCTCAAGCTTTTAGGATGCCTTAAAGATCAATTAGTAAAACTCACGGCATTTAGTTCGCTATGCTGCCAATCTCTGCCTATTTATCAACCTATTTGTTTTTTGCCCCTTTGGTACGTATCTCAGTATAAACTATCGCTTCTTATGTTTCACTTCATTCATCATGACATGTTCCTTCCTTCTCACATTGTTACCTCATACAACATAACATTTTCGGAGTGGAATATCCTCGTTTTACTGCATATCACATCAGATTATGAAAAGTTGAAGCTATGAAGTTGAAAACTTTAAAATTATTCAATGGTATAGCAGTTTGGAATTCAATTCCTACAAACAATATTATTGCCTCTTCTTTGGTGAAAATTAGAAATAAAATTATTAGAAGAACTGGCTTCTCCCTAATCTTTATTTTTATGGGCAAGTGTTTTGTAGTATTTGTAGTGACTTGATTTAACCCTTCACATTTTATGCGATGTATAAATTACTCCACTCTTGCTTGTTTATATTTAAGCAAATACTTTCATGTTGTATCATTATTACATTCATAAGTTAAACGACCTTGCTATTAAGCCTTCATGCCTCTGTTAGCTTAGGATAACATATTTTTTTGTGAGCACATTTCTTTACTTTATGATATTATGTTGTGATTTTGTATGCATATATCATTCTGTAATATGTAATCTCTTGTTGAATGCATGCTGCTGCTGTGTATGTCATTATCTTGTATGCATTGTGAAACAGGAGATCCCCTGGACAGTTCTACTTTGGCACATCCTAATGTACTGCTAGAAATATATGTTTGTTTTTCTTTTGTGCTACAAATAAACAGTGCTAGCATCACTAGGACATTTTCACACCGTCACATCAAACAGAAACATAGCTCTGTGCACCTAAATCTTTCTGCTTGGACAACAAATAACAACAGCTCCTCAGCCTATATGTACATAGATGATTCCACAGTAGATATGATTTTGCATTCACAGGCACAAAGTATATATATTTGGAGAATGTAAGCACATGAGAGGGAGGAAAAAGAAACCATCAGTGGTGACAGCACTATCCACAATAAAGTACACACCACAGCTTGAGCAGGCGCTCTCATGATCAGAGATTTGAAACTGAAGTTTTTTATTGTACTTTTTTAGCTGATGGACATTTATCATTTTTGATCAGCAATACTCCTTCTCATCTTCCTGCACTCCAGCATAGGCCACGGAGCCATCCCTTTTAAATTAAATTCATTCATTCATTCATTCATTCATTCATTCTGCAAGGTCGAGTGAATAATGGCAACATTTCTGAGCACATTTTCTTGTTAGAGGCACTGGTTATTGTGGCATGCAAATAAATGCAGCCAATAGCCACCATGTTTCTTGAACCATCATAACATGAAGGGTGGCAGGCATTTGAGAAGGTTGCAGGGAATCACAGAGGGTCTATCAAATGAAAGTATAGAACCACTGTATCATATGCAGTAATAGTGTTTGGCTCAAGTGCTAGGGATAGCATTGCCCATCTACTGGGCAAATTTATAGTAAGTACCATGCTCAAATAGTGTTGCAGGGCCCCTCTAAAGAACTTTAAATTTTGAATTCAGTCGTGTTGAAAACCTGTGGCTTATGGGTCACATTCACAAAAAGGAGGGCGTGATCTGATGTCAAGGACGTTTGAATTATGTGGGTTCAACACAGTCAGGCCTGACTGTGTTATTGTTTCTACTGACTGGCAGGTGCAAACGAGCAGTACTTTGCCCGAAAGGACATCATCAGCTGAAGCTGTGTCTCAGCCTGTTGACACCTCAGGGAGAGTTCAACGCGAAGAGGCATTGCCAGCAGCCGCGTCGGAGGAGGCGGAGGACAACGAAGGAGACTTGGCTGCACTGATGGCCGCCAGCAGCACAATCCTCCGTCGCAAACAGGCCCTGAGTCGCAAGCGCTCGCGGCAGCAGAAGGATGCGGAAGCCACCTTGCCCCTGCTTGTTCCTGGCCTTGTGGACTCTGATCCCTTGGTGGGTGGGCGGCAAGAATGGGTGCACCGGAAGGCATTCTTTCTCAGGCTATAGTGGTTGTTTCCTAAAGGGGCCCTGCAACACTTTTTGAGATAGTGCTTGACTGTGCCGCAGATCGGTGTTTGGTGTTGCGTGAATACAGGTGCAAAAAATATAATAAATAAGGTAGAGTAAACACGAATTGGCTGACTGCGCAGGCATCTAATAAAGCAAGGAATCTCAAGAAGGAGACAGACAAAATGTTGCTCCAGGATTTAATTTCGGGAACCATCCGTTAATTTCTCTCACCCACTGATGTGAACCATAACAGCCTATGTCAAGTGCTTATCGTGTGCACATAGAAATGTGCCAGCCCAAGTTATTGTAGCTGCGTGCATTATTTGGACACACATATTCTAAACACATTGGCACCCTGTTACCATGGTTATAGTAATAAATGGAGCGAGCATAAAAGATATTGAAGCATCAGTGACAGTGGCCGTCTTGAATAGCTTGAATACTAACTACTAAATGCTGATGAAAGAGAGCCAGTGTGTTTTTTTAGAGAGTGTAGAGCAGCACCACCACCAGGTTTACTGATAGTTGTCCATTCTCGATTTTGAGGGCTGGTTTTCTTGTTCGGTGAGTACTTGCACTGCTGTTTATCTCTAATGGTACACTTGCACCCCATGTCCTCTTGATGGTATCAAATGCTTGGTAGTATCACCTTCTTGAAACTTTCTGAACAAATTTATCGTGATATGTGGCTTGCTGGTAAATATTGCAGGATTTTGACCAGTCTAGTTCAAACTTGGGGCTTTGGGCACTACCACATAGGAGACAAAGCATAACGAAGTATTGGCTCTTCCTAGTAAGCACGCTTTATGCTAGGGTGCTTCAGGAACTTGGCCGTGGAGAAAGACAGGAAAGTGGAAAGCAAGCAAGGATAGAGCAGGAGTACTTGCAGGAAATTTGTTCTGGTGCTATCAGTGTTTGTTGCGACTGAGTTTCTGATTAGCTTTTCATTCTTTCCTCTTTCATTTGTTCACTTGTTTGTTTGTTTGATTGTTCGTTCGTTCGTTTGTTTTAGGAGTACAGAGAGTTGTCGCTTGTCCGATATTCCCGTAAATGTAAGTGGACTGGGCATTTTACCAGATGAATAGAGGCATAAACGTGGGCAGCCAGAGTGATGCAGCCACCTGGGAGTGCAGAGCTGAAGCAGACAAACACGGAGTTAATATTGCACAAACCAAGTGTATTGTTTTCTTGCTGCTGGTCAAAATTTTGGCAGCAGCACAATTATGTCACGATTTGCCACTGCTAAAAATTTTAACCAGCAGCGAAGCAGGATGCATTTGGTTGATGCTATATTATCTCTGTGTTTGTCTGATTCAGCTCTGCACCACCAGGTGGCTGCATCCCTTTTGCTCACGTTTATGCCTCTATCCATCTGGTAAAACGCCCATTCCACCTGCGTTTACTGGCATACCAGACAAGCCAAAACTCCCTAACATCCGTTTTGTCTGTTGTACCTTGCTTGCAGCCAATGTCCTGTGGCTCGTCACATGAATGATGACAGCATGTTCAATTAGGCTGGTTAGCACATCTTGTTTAACAACAGAGCATTAAACAGTGTGCCACAGGACACAGCACTCTGTCCTGTGGTTCCTTTGCTGTGTCCTGTGTCTCACTGTTTAAAGCTCTGTCACTCATCATGCGTGCGTGTGGGCAGTCCATTTGAGACCTCTTGCTCGAGTTTAGGGTCCAGGTAATAGGCTGGATGAGCACACGTTTCTGCTCAATGCAGCATTGGACATTCGGTAGAATTATGGCTCTTGCCACAGTCTAGTTTGTGTGAGCTGTTTTGTGAGAGGCAAAGCATGACCAAACTTGTGTCTCACATGGGGACAGAAATGTTTGTGTCTAGTGCAGTCAACTCGTGCAACAAGCATGAGATGTATTTCAGAAGTGCCACATACGGAGAATGCCTACACTCAGTTTCTTGCCTGCCTATGCGTGCAGACTTTATCAGGCAGGAACTTATAGCACAACTCTCATAAAGCATGTACCCACCTCATTACAGCTGTCTTTACACTTTGAAAAGTCATGACTTATGTCATGCAGGCATTGTTTCAAATAAATGAAGGTGGTTTCATGGACCAGCTGGCATTTAAACTTGATATGCAATACTTAGAATATAAATATTACTGCCTTAGCTATCACAGGCACCTCCCGGCTGCAAACAGTGTCGATACGTTGTACCAGGATTGTGATAATCTCTGAAAATTGCAGTTGATTGTGCACTGGCACATCAGATGCATGACATAATGCATCCTGCCATTTTTGCTTCATGTGACAGAAAAATTAGGCAATCTCACTCTGCAAAAGGCCAAGGCAACTCATGCTACAGCAGTGGTCCCATGGTTTGTGTCATGGGAATGGGATGCCCATGTATCATGTTAACACTGTCCAAAAACTAGAGGCATGAGGTTCATCATATTGAAGGCCCAGCAACAACACACCACCACCTGTGCAATTATCAGAACTCGCCGTACTTTGCTTATTGGGGCTCAGAATACTTCGAGGTTCACAGCCTCCTCAGTGACCAAGACCTGTGCTGCTTAGAAATTCTGCGTATGACAGTCATGCTACGTGGCAGGCACTGTTCCATTCTATCTCGCATTATTGCAAGGAAAACGAACATTTATACGAATTCTATCCTAAAGGCCATGTTGGACAGTCACACTGCGGTGCTAGTGATATTAGGAGCACTACACTAATGCCTTCCATGTTTTGGAATGGTTCAGCTTTGTCACAGCAATTTCACGTTGGCAGAGCATATCTGCTGTATTTATAAACTAAAACTTAAGAAAAGGAGACCTAATTTTTAAATTTTCAGTAAGTTAACTTCACAAGTGTCATACAGCGTATTGATTGCTGTCCACTTTCACTTTAGAGAGGAAGAAACGAAAGTATTTTTTGGTTGCTCAAGGTTCTAAAATAATAATAATAATAATAATAATAATAATAATAATAATAATAACCACAGGCTGGGCTACTGACATAACCTGCATGCTTTTTTATTTTTTTAGTAGACTTGCACTGGATCTTGCATCAGGCAAACAAACATAGCTCTCATGTCACATCTGCTGCTGCTTTTCTTCACCTGCATCATTTCTCTTTGTTTCACAATGCTTAGAAAGAGGAGCGGGAGAACCAGTTCACACAGCAATACCTGATTCGAGTGCAAGAAGCTCTCAAGGATGACCATGCTCGTCACCAGACATTCCATCACCTGATGAAGAGTGCCCAGTCTGACCAGGTGAACCCTGTTGAGGTAAGGCGGACGTCACCTAAAAATGTATTTCTTTTTCTAGCTCAGTTTGCTTCGCTGTGATGTTGCTCCATAACAGTGCAAAATCCGACACAATATAAGTGACAAAGACAAGTATCAAGACATCGGGGCTATCGCACGTAATCATAGAGACTGCCCTCATGGTGTAGGCAGTTGGTGTGAGTTAGCAATCTGTTCATTGCACTGTCTGGCAAAGAAATTGTGTTTCTGTAGGACGCGCACAGGCGTGCTGAGCCATGGCGAGTGTGTCTCCTTCTGCTAAATAGTCGTTTGGCTTAGTGCATGTGTGCGTGTGCTTTAAAAGGACACTAACGAGAAACACTAAATCAGTTCAGACTGATAAAGTGTTGTTTCAAAACTATATTTTCGTTAGTTCTGTGGTAATAGGTTGGTTATTAGAAGATAAAATGAAGGTCAAAGCTCAATGTCTTGAATTTTGTGCTGGAACCCGAGCGCCTCTACGTTATTGTGATGTCACGGATTTCAACGTATTTTGTTGTATTTGGGCAGTTGTGGGTTACTAAATGTTCTTGAAACTTGCTATGTTCAGTCTTTGGCTCTTATAGACTGTAGTCCATGATTGGCGCTAAAAAATTAACAAGGCCCGAGCACACGGCATAAAAAATTTGTCGTGTCACGGCAAGCTGGTGTAGGAACTTTCAACACAGAGTTGCCACCTATCATGTGTTCTTTCGTCTTTTCTGGCTGACCAAACATCTCTTATGGCAAGAGTAACTGTTTTGGTATTGTACAAGAGTTAACTTACTTGTGCAGTTCGAATAATTTTTCTCTTTAGAGTCCTGGCGTATATGCTGTAGTATTAGCAATAGTCCACAGCAATTGGAAGCAGCACTTGTCATTGCTTGTGTGTTTCTTCCATACGTAGTTTTACACTATTACACAATACCGATGGATGAGAACCAACTAATGTGAGCCTTTATGTTTTTATTGAGTGATGTTTGCATGAATTCAGGGCTTATGCCTAATGTTACTCTAGTAGCTTGTTCTTGCAAGGTTTTGCAGCCTTTCATACCAGTTTGCCAGATCCCATAACCTCTGCGGCTTTTTACTTACAACATTTAGGAGCCAAATTCAATATGAAGGGTTACATTTTTCCCGCACCTTGCTATACAAGGTTTGTGGCAGCACCTTGTTAGGAGTCCGTCCAGGCACAGCTCAAGCTAAAGTTCTTGGCAGGGTCGGGCTAGCAGTTCAACTTACCTAGTAAAATTTGCATTCAAAATTATGGGATTGTGAAGATTCCACTACTTGTCTGGGATTATGATCAGTGCAGTGTATTGTATTAAATATGGGTGTTTTGCTGTACATCCCTCCTCACATTGAAAATTGACTATTGCCCCTGCTTGTAATGCTGAGGCTGGCATTTGTTTTCTGTGGTGATAAGCACATCTGTGACCATAAGCAACAAGAATCGGCAATAGTGCCGCCACATGGCTAACAACTGCAGTTCACTTTGGATCGCAGTTCATAATACTTACTTTTGGAAATTAGTGTCCGTGAATCTCACCAGTAAAAGTGAATACACTTGAATCTCGATAATTTGAACTCAAAGGCACCCAAAAATTTGTTCGAATTAAACGCAGTTCAAATTACAGGAAGCTCATTGAATGGAGGACTCAGGTGCAGCACTACACTAGGCAGCGTATGCGCATTAAGCTAACAAGAGTGACAAGTTTCGGAAGTTTGGCTTCACGGAAGTGTGGCAAGTGCTGCCATGAAGCCACACTTATAGGGGAAATCTTTAGTGCTGTGAAGCTGCATGTCATGTCAAAGTTAGCATATAACCTGCACCCCGACTTCACTGTTAAAGAATACTTGCCGCGGGTTATACACATCAAAATATGGTACTTGCAATGGGAACTGGAAGCAGCAGCTGGTGCACCCCTGCACTGCCGGGTTGGAGGCGTCGCTGCACGAGTTGGCACGCTGCTAAGGACATGGTCGGCAGTGCAGTACCGTAAAATCCCGAGAGATAGCCCACCTAAAATCAAGAGAATATCAAGTGAAAATGTGAGGTGGGCTAACTTTCAACGTGGTGGGTAACTTTCAGATGGGTAATTTTCAGTTTATTTTCAAGCCGGGAGTTTAGTCAGGGATGGGTTATCTTTTGGGGGTGGGGCATCTCTCGGGATATTATGGTATGTTCGAATTAACCATCGCACATGTTTGCACACTCGAATTACCAAGTGTTTTCACTCATTGAAATACACATAATATTGATGGGACCGTAGTGTCTGTTCAAATAAACTGCAAGTTCAAATTAAGCGGGTTTGAATTAACAAGATTTTACTATAGTACTCACATTGCCCATGCATGTTTTTACCTTTGCATTCTGCTCTCCACAGGTGTTCTTTTTTTTTTTCTTACATTTTTCTTTAACAGCTATACAAGAGCATCGAGGAACTTTTCCATGACCATCAGGATTTGGTGGATGACTTCGTGGGCTTTCTGCTGCCAGAGCAAGCCTTGCAGTGTGGGAAGCTCTTGCAGTACCTCACCTTCAAAAAGATACACTTGTTCCTTCGGAAACTAGAGGTGCATGAAAATTTATTCAACCCTATTTAGGCTATTGGTATTGTGCACCGCATAATGAGGATAGAGACAGAGACCGTGATCATGCAAGGAAGAATTGTCATACACCTCACCGTAGCATAAAGCAACAAAGCAGTCCCTGAACAGCAAACATCACAGCTATGAATAAGCCACCTTAATTAATCTACGGCACAAGCCCAAAACCGTCACGTTTCCTTCTGAGCAGTTACTCTACAAGTTTAGCTGCCCAGGAAGATAACAGTGCAAGGCTGTATTGATCAGCAACCAAGAGGCACTCAAACCTTTTGCAACAGTTAATGTGAATAGCACTTTTTTTCTTGCATAAATCTTTCTCCATCTTGCAAGTACTCACAGAATTACTTGGTGGATAGCAGTGCTCATTTAGGAAGCTGCTTTGTGAGTGTCATCAAGAACAGGAGAGCAGTGCTTGACAGACAAAAATGCGTTCACACTTACAGACATTACACAAAAAGAAAACACTTTGGCACACAGATTCACGTAATTGTTGTGAAAACATCAGAGATCACAATGCTAGATGAGACATTTGTACGGGTGTTTAGTGCACTTCAAACAGCTGCAGGTGTGCAGCATTGATGACACCAAGCTGTATGTCAAGCTTAAGAACACTACATGCTTGCATGGCACAACTTGGAACTGTTGAGCATGGTGATTGATTGTTTGAAAAACAAAAATATTTTTTGGTGGTATACGATGAGGGCCTAGTGTTGTACAGCAGTGGTTCCAAGTGTCGATCTGCTCTCACTGCCCAACTTGACAGCACTCAATTTAATGCCATGAGCGTTCCTCAACTGCTTCCCGCCAGCGTTACTTGCCATCCCTGCTTATACGCAATATTGTGTGCCCTTCATTTCCGTTTTGCATGTGTTTCTTTTTTGTCAACTTGTTGTTTTGCTGCTCGAGGTCACTCCACGTGCATCCTTTCATGCATCCTATCCTAGCTGTGCTCTTGCTTTAGTGTCCCTCAAGTGAAGCTTTAGTGAAGTGTGTCACACCTTGCCTGCAGAGAGTGCACAAAAGACTATGAACTCTAAGCCTGGATTTGCCCATGCACTTACTTGCATGCACGCACACGTGTGAGCAGCAAGCGTTCTACACAGTGCAACCTAAGAAGCAGGTCTGACTATAAACTGAGATAACAAACGAGTGCGCCGATTACTTGAGCCCACTGCAGCTGGTATATTTACAATGCCTGCCCAGTGGCACCAAAACCAGAGGGTCACTTAGAGGGCATCAGTTTCCTTGATGTTGGCTACCACAATTCAAGGAGTTCGGTTAGGATGACGTCCATTTTCTCTCTGCTCACATCACTGCTGCTCATGTAATTTCATTTGGGAGGTCCTGATACAGCCTTTTGACTAAGGAACTTCCTTCTGTACATATATAAATACTATATATATTGGATATCAGTAAAACACTCTGAGTTGAAAGAGTGGTAGCCACTCATGGCTAAAGTGGTCCCTACTCAAGCTACAACAAGAATAACATGTATAATCTGCCAACAACACAGTACACAGGCTCTCCTGCATTTTAGAGCTGCTGGGCAGGCATTATTAGAATACAGAAGGCTATGGTACCATGTACTGAGAACATGAACGAGAAGAAAGGAAACCAAGGGCAAGATTTTTATTAGTCATATCATAAGAAGCCAACAAACAAAGATACGAAGGACGGCATAGGGTGAATTACATTTTATAAAATTCTTGATATAACAAAGTGTTTAACTTTTCATAACATCTTGCTCATAGAACACCATGTATTTAAAACCTCAATATAACGAACTGTGTTTGTATGCAATATAAATATAACGAAATTTCAATTCTGCTGCAAAGAAATGCCAAGACAGTAAATGGAAACTTCCGCAGATGCAGATCGTCAAATGATTGCATTACAAGCGGCTGCTTGCAAATGCACGTCTCAAATCGTACACCGCGCTACAACAGCAACCGCTGAAGTGGAGCCGCATCACGTTCCATATAAAGTCCAAGTGTGATAAGATCCTATCGTGCCCCACACACTTAGTGCTCTAGGTGCGAGTGAAAGTGTGCAAGGGTGAGACAAGAAAGATGGTAGTTTCATGAGTGCTGCCTTCCCGTGCAAGCAAAGGGAAAGGGGGAGGGGAGTAAGCTTGCGGTAACGTGATCAAGCGCCAGCGCAGGAGTGGAGTTGCGTAGTGGGGGTTAAGTTGGCACGCACCTTGACTCTGGCTGTGCAAGGCTGTAAGCACGGCTGAGTGCATACGCAGCCGCCCACCCTGTAATCTGTCGCATGTGCAAAGAGAGGGCGTGTCGAGACGACGTAGCACCTTGTAAGCTGTCTTACCCCGCGTTTAGTATTGGAGGTTGCGTAATCTGGAGTTTCAATGACCCGTCGGAGCGAGAGGCAGACGAAGCCTTTGCTCCCCACTGCCAGCGCTTTTCCTAGTAGCATCGTCCCATTGCGGCCGAATCTATCAGCTGCGGGGACGGAGTGCATGCTAAAGCGCGGCTGGCTTCGCTTAATTTGTAGCGCCGAGGAGATATCGTCCATGTGCCTGGCATGAAATCGTATCACTCATTGGCGATTCCCAATTTTAACAAAATTAATTGTTTTCTCATTCAAGTTTGCTTTTGTCGATTGCCCAATAATTTGGAAAATTGTGCGGCCCCTTTCCTTGTAACAAAACTGATCGGCGACTGCACTTATATGCAGAAAAGGTTGAACTTCAATACAATGAAATTTCGATAAATCAGAGCAAATTGCCAACTTTACCGACTTTGTTATATCAAGGTTTAACTGTACTTATTAAATAAATCTTAACTTCTATAAAAAGGATGTTCCACATCTGCTGTTAAGGCCGTGAGATGTGGCACTGGCCAACACTCCCAGGTTTAGTTCTAGTAAATAAACATAAATACCCCAGAAAGTGGATGGAAAAGCGGCGCCACGGTAGCTCAGTTGGTAAGAGTATCACACGCATAATGCAAAGACATGGGTTCGTGCCCCACCTGTGGCCAGTTGTTTTTTTCATCCGCTTTCATTCCCATTAATTTATCATTATTTAATTCAATCAATAAGTACATGTAATCTTCTTTATGCTGTCCTTGGTGTCTTTATTTGTTGACTTGTTACAATATGGTGCTGAGAACATGTGGCACAGATGCACAGTTGCTCTCTTTTTGTCGTCTGTGTCTGCAGCAGATGTATAGTGTGGTTTTTCGGCTGTCTGAGCCAACACAAGAAAACAGTGCTGATTTTGGGCATGCCGCAAGCAGATGTACTGTAGCATCTTTCCAATCTTTCTGGCTAGGTTCATTTAGGTCAGCAACCCCAGCAGCTGCAGCGACTGCTGCGCTCCTTGCACCAGCTGCAGCGCCAGTCAGAGTTGACAGTCGAAACCGTCTTTTCTGTTCTTCAACCGCTACTTCGTGGACAGAGCCACCTAATGGATGAGCTACAGCAGCTAATACCAAGCCAGGGCGTCCCCGACAGGTGAGTGGTGGTGCCGGCAAGCACGACTGGTGACAGGACTATGGTGTTACTATGGACCAGTCTTCATGGTTTCTAAGCCATGAATTAAGTAGGGAAACCCTTGCACATTGGCAAGAGCTTACAGATGGGTGTACTTGCTCAAACTAAAAATATGAAATGCTGGCGATTTTACGTGCCGAAACCTCATGCTATGATTATGAGGGAGACTCCGTAGTGGGGGACTCCGGATTAATTTTGACCACCTAGGATTCTTTAACCTGCACCCAGCGCACAGTACATGAGTGTTGTTGCATTTCATCTCCATGGAAATGCAGCCTCTAATACCAGGATTAATGCCGCGACTTCATGCTCGGCAGTGCAGTGCCGTAGCCACTGGGCTGCTATCGTGGGTGATGGGTATTCTTGTAAGCAGTACTATTAGGGTGAATGGGTAAGCTCTCCTGCTGAAACTTATTGCGAGCTGCACTTATTTTGTAATTGTAAAGAAAAACGTTATGTGAAGAAACTGCATCATTTCATTTATCGTTTTCATTGATGCATGTTGCTGTTGTACCTGAAAAAAAAAAGATTTGTATATGATGTGAACTTACCACAGCTGTACACCAATGTGACCATCCTATTTTCTTCTCTGGAGAGGCTGTGCTACCAGCTGTTTATGCTTCTTTCATTTTTGGTGCCTGGTGGTCTAAAAACTTGAGCCAGAAACGGCAACTAGTGAGTGCGAATTTCCCCAGACATCAATGTTGTGAACATAGTTATGTTTCTCATATGTTGCAGGGACACAAAAGAGTAATGCCTGCCGTGGTGGCGCAGTGGCTTTGGCGTTGCGCTGTTAAGCCTGAGGGTGTGGGACGTAACCCCAGCTGCGGCAGCCGCATTTTGAGGGGGGTGAAATGAAAAAAAACGCTCGTGTACCATGCATTTGGTGCACATTAAAGAACCTTGGGTGGTCAAAATTTTGCAAAATAATGCAATTAATCAGCCACTACAGTGTGGCTTATAACAATATTGTGGCTTTGGCATGTAAAACCCCCGGATTTTTTAATTTCAATTTTGTTTTTATCTAGAGAGAAAAGGAAGTCGAGCTGTATTGGTGCATTGTGCTTCTAGAATAGTGAACAGTCACTCTTACTGTGAGAGGAGGCTTGGTAAGCTAGAGAAGATGCAAAAATGCAAAAATGAAAGACAGATGATGCCACCACCTTAAGTTCCTGCATCAACTTGTCATGACATCACATACTTTGACAGCATCTGCTCGGGTCCCGTTAATTTTTTGTGGGTGGAGGTGGGCCACACTGTACCATATATCTAAAGGTTCCAAAGAATGAACTTTGCAAGTTTCGAAAACGTTTATGGTGCCACAATGGCTCAGACATGAGAAACTGCTTTGAAATCCGTGACGCCATGCTGACATACCGGTTTTGGGGATTTGGCGTGAAATTCTAAAAATGCAAGTTCAGCCTTCATTTTCTCTTTTAGTAATCAACCTCCTACTGCTAAATTAATGAAAATTGAGTTTTATAAGACTATACTTTATCAGCATAAATCAATCTGGTGTTTCTCTTTAGTGTCCCTTTAAAGCAAGACATCTGCAGTAATGCAGCTAGCCACCGTCACAGTTAAACATTTTCTGTGGCCTCACTGCAGCCTGATGGAGGACTTTGAGGAGGTGACTCTGCCCGAAGAGGAAGAGGAGGAAGAAGAGGAGGAGGGAGCAGCAGGCAGCCCAGGCGGCGCCGGCAGCAGTTGTGAGGAGTTGACACTGTCGCCACCTAGGGACACTCCAGGCACGCCACAGTGCCCCTGCACCTGCCACCAGCGCAGCACCGACTCTCGCTTTCTCAGCCGTGCGAGGCACTGTACCCGTTGTGGTATCAAGGTACGCTCGTCACCACTGTTTCCTAGACAGGCCACGCTCGCACTCGCCACTAGTAGCAGTAATTGGTTGTCTATCAAAATACATAATGGAAAACGAAGGAAAGAAATTACTACTGGCTACAGTGTGACTGTCTAGCGCAGCCAACTGATGCCCTAGAGGCAGCCAGCAATGGCAGGATTGGGGTAGGGGGAGTAAAAAGACAGAAAAAGACAAGGAGAGAGGATAGGGCAAAAGGAGGCAACTATTTACATATATACAGCATAGTGACTAGGTAAAAACACTTGTCTATTGGAAATGTTCACTGGATGTTTTGGAGCAGTTACCTCGACCTTCAACCACACATTCGAATTTTAGGAATTGAAGAATACTGTACCTGATAACTCATTTGTGATTGTGTACATCTGGGACCACATCTGGGACCACAATGATGGCTTCAGGCCTATTTTGTGACCGCGTGTGCCTTTTCAGTCCTCCCTGTTGTGCGTATTTTTCCTCTCTGCATTCATCTGTATCTCTCAAACCACACCGTGCCTAAATTTGTGTCATTTCTTGAACAGTACTTGTGACATTTCTTCCTACATTTCCTTCGTGTTCTTTCTATTTTTCTGTCTTATTTATTATAAAGCAACCATCACCACTTAAAGCTGACTAAGTCTCGTTGCTCTGCTGTCATTTTAGTAAAAAAAAAATAGATAGAGGCTAATTTATGAACTCAGGGGCACCTATTAAGCGAGGGTACACCTCCTTGGCACTAGGGCAAGGACTCGGCTTTCTTTGCCATAAACAGGGTGCTTATGAATGAGTGGCACTCTCAAATTGTGACTCTTGCAGTTCCTGGATGGTCGTGTATTCCTGCAGACGGGAAAAGTTCTCCGGCCGGCGCGGGTGACCATTGGCAGACCGCAGTCCCCGGAAACAGACACCGATACCTCAGAGAGCCGGGCATCAGAGAAGCATGCGGAGGTAATACCAATATAATAATAGCAAAATATAACAAGCATGACTTGCTCTCCTTCTCTGTATGTTTACTGTATCTCCTAGTTATTACAGTAGTGAGCTGTATTTATACCCATGGACTACTTTTTCTGGCATTGAAGGGAAATCTATGGATGTAAAATGCGCACAAGAGCACTTCTGAAAGATGTTGAAGGGGATCGAACAGCGCAAAAAACAAGACGAGCGAAAGTGATAGCGCTGCCTCTGTTATCCTCATAACCCCTGTCTTTTGCGCTGTTCAATTCCATTCAGCATGAACCAACCAACTCACTTCAGCACACTCCTGAACTCCCACAAGAACAACCACATTTTGATCTGCATTAGTTTAAATTTGTGAACAGAAAAAGTAAGCACCGTATAATTTACAGCACCTAAATAAGACAAAAAACGTCACCGAGTGTTAAATTTGACTTCTTTTTCTGCTTTTCTCTTCTGGGTCTGGGCAAATGTGAAACCATCGCATGTGGAGGGTTCACCGATTTGGTGTCTGATTAAGAAACCAGAAGCACTCTCAAAAGCTGTTGGACTACTTGGTGCAGTAATACATGTGCCCGTAGCTTTTCCTTCCTTATCACAGAATGTCGTCCACAATTAAACTAGCTGCCCACTACATTTGCATTGTACCACGATCACATGAGACAGCTACTTCATGACTATGGTCTAAGTTACAAAATAGGCAGTTGAGCAAGAAACTGCAAGTTTGTCTCTGAATTAAATAATGTGCTATGTGGTTCTTTTCGTAGGCAAATTAAAAGCACCATGTGCTTATGTTGAATATTGTTACAATATCATTGAAATAATTCTCATTCACTGAGGCCACTAGTTCCTCAAAACAATTATATTTATGGTGCACTGAAAGAAGGAGGTTCAACTGTTCTTCAGTGTGCAAAGTTGTTGGTTTCCTTGTCATTCTTGTCTGGGAAAGTTTTATAGCTTGAGTTCCTGTACCTTTCTTTTATTTTCTTCCCATCAAACACACAGAATTAGGCCTTTTAAAATGTCTCAGAGAACAGACTAATATAGTGGTTACCAGGATTAGTTAATTAACTACTGGATAACTTGCCTGTACATCCTGCGTAGCTCTTATGCAGAACAAATTAAAGAGTGTTCTTATGTTTCGTTCTTACTGTGGCTTCATCTTTCTTTTGATTATATTTTTCTTCATTTGCTAT
Organism: Dermacentor albipictus; assembly: GCF_038994185.2. Taxonomy (NCBI): domain Eukaryota; kingdom Metazoa; phylum Arthropoda; class Arachnida; order Ixodida; family Ixodidae; genus Dermacentor; species Dermacentor albipictus. The sequence goes on from NC_091821.1 coordinate 398,752,134, forward strand.
TACCTGTTCTTCCTTGTCTCAATTTCTCTTGCATTGCATCACCAAAGACAGTAATGAAGTACCTACATAGTGTATTAGACCAACATTTGATGATTAAGCCTTGTTTGATCCAGGCTTCCAAGTCTGCAGTTGGAAAAGATGGAGACAAAACTAACAGCAGAGAAGGCCAAAATATCATCTGGACAAGGTACGTTAAACCACATCTTGTGCAGCCAGAGGCTATTCATGAAATAGCTTATGTGTATAACATAATGTGTTTTCTCTGAGTGGGTAGTTGTTGATTTCTCTGCTAATACATAAAAAAACATGTACAGTGCTCACAGAATGAAATGGGACACGGAGCATTTAGTAGAACCCTACATATGTGCAAAGAACGCGAGAGTACCATGTCATGTCGCTAGGAATTTGGTTACCGAAGGTGACGAGGACTCTGATGTAACTGTAGACGCCAGAATTACGTCGATGTGACACGAACTGCAACCGGTTGAAACGAAAGTATGCGCATTACTTAGCCCTAAATTGACGCGTTTCATTCCGTGAGCACTGTACATTGGATTGTAAGTTACCACTGTAGTTAGCTAGTACTTTTTTTAGTGTCACTTTTAGTGCATGAGCAGGTTTATATTCATGTTCCTGGGTGTTTTGTGCTGTCATGACATTTCCGTATCACAGCGTGTGTCGTCAAGCACTAAAACAGAAATTCAGGCTAGTAGGTAAATCACAACGGATGATAGGCAAGGGACCACAGAAACAAGACACACAGCACGCTATGTGTCCTGGTTCTAGTCTTTTGTTTATAATGCACTGTTATTTGCCTAAATGTCATCAAGCACTGGCTTGCTTGGTGCATTTTCGACCACGATCAGTGACATGCTGTCCTCTGGTGGTATGCATCAGCTGTTTGCCTGCAGTTTGTAAACAAATGGTCGTACGGGCCCTCAGATTCGTTTCAGTATTCTTTTTTGCCATCGTAAACTGAGTGCTTCCTCATTGACACAAACAGAGCACCAACATAGGCAACAGTGAAGAAAACAAAAATGAGCGCTATCCTTTCCTTTCTTCTTTTTTTAATTCTTCTTACTTGTACCCTGTTTTACCATAATGAGACTGAATGGCTGTGCCCAAATGTCCATGTGGCAGCAAGAAATGCTAAGCGAACCGCAGTAACAAATGTACACTTAATTGCTCACCTTGTAAAATGCTGTAGAAAATTCAGATAGACATTTGCAGGCCTGCAGTTGTCTTGTGCCCAGTAAGCATTGAAATTCAGTTCATTTTCACCAACACTGCTGTGACTGCGAGCCTAATAAGTGCTAGTGCACTTTTAATGCTGTGCTCGCCATTGTATGCCAAAATAAATTTGATGTATCCATAGATTTCTTGCGGTAACCTTTAAATCACATAATTGACAAGAATAATCACCTGCACATTCCCCCCCCCCCTTCTCTGTGCCTTGTTGATTTCGATTATTTATAAATGAATTCGATGCATGTTTTCCCATGTTTTCTCATTTTTAACTGACTTAACCCTACATATAAATATAGTTTGCACGCATCGTTTCCTCAGTAAAGGCTGCATTCATTTTTCCGTGTTTTCGGTTGTAGCCACAAATTTCAACCCTAGATATAAGCAAAGATTATACTCATGCCTTTAAAACATTGCATTAGATGCTAACCAATTGAACTTGTTTAATGTCACGTAGCACTCATCGCTATGACGTATGCTCCCTCTCGCATGGGAAACATGTCATACGCACTGGCATGTAACCCTGAAATGATGCCTAGAGTGGAAGGCTTCTTGCTTCAGCACCAAAATGCCTTTGTTCCCCAAAACAAGCTTCTTTCTACAAATGCAGGGAAGACGACAAGGTTCTGTTGCAAGCATGCCAACAGTCGGGCACAGAAAAGGGACTGCAGCGAGCATCACAAGTCTTGGGCAGACCTCCTGAGCAGGTACGCTGTTTTGACAACTCATCTAAGCTCACTGAGCAAGCATGATAAGCTCATTGTAGGTAGAGACAGATGTGCTGTATTAAAACTGGATAGGATGTGCTGTTCGTCACCACACTGAGAAAAGCATCAACCATTGAAGGTAGTATTGTTGCATTCTTGTGGGAGATACATATAAAGCGCCTATTCCTAGGGCAATCGATAACGCTATAGTAGTACGTGTTTGAAGACAGCGATGAAGGTGAGTGTGTTTGTGTGAGCATTTCTTTTTATTGCTGGTTTTGTTAGCATTTACACGTATAAGTAGTACAGAAGAACATCAGTATAGTAATGAAGTCGCACTTGCCATGAAAAACTTTGTTAAATTGTCAATTTCATTCATTCAAGGTTTTAAGATTTCTGCAGTAAAAATAATTTCACGAAGCTCCAGAACATTCCTGGTGGATAGTATCTTGTCAATGAGCACTTATAAACAAATCCCAAGAAAGTGGGGACATAAAGCGTGCTTATGAGCAGCGGCTTGTGATGTGCAGATTTGCGTTGAAAGCTATGCATCAGCATGGCTTAAGGCGTCCGAGATTTGCGTGTTGCGTCACACGGTGCTGTAAGTCTTGGACGCCATGGCTGACTGTGCATAGCACCCACTGCAGTCATCAGATGACACCCACCAATTAAAAACAAGTGTAAAATGATGCATATATTCGTCTTCCTTGAGAAAAAATAAAAAGGCAGCAGTTTTGCCTGATATGTGAAGCATTGATGGCGATAGCAAAGAGATAACTATATGAAGTAAGGGTCATAGTTTTAATAGCCGTGTAAATTGCAGTAAGCATTTGCTTGCTAATCAAATTAACCAGCACGGTGTGACACACACACAGACAAACATGAACAGATCACACTCAATGACTAAGAATGCTTGCCATCGCAACGCTAGCGTGATTGAGACCATCGGCAACGAGCAGCAAACGCTTCATACTGGCTCTCGCTTCACCGTGTATCAGAAACTTGAGATTATGCGACCTCCAACACAAGGCACGGGAACACAGCGTACATCAAGGAACCAGCCATCCAGGCTCAGCCTTTGCACTTGCCACTGATTACCTCCTAGATATGGTGTGTGGTCCGCATATGCACTCAGCTTTGCGGACAGCTATGGCACAGCCACGGCCACGGGTAAAGGAGGAGCGCTGCATGTCTCCTGCCCCCGCTCGCTCTCCTAGCGAGTGCTTGATCACGTTACGACGCTCTCACCCCGTCCCCACCTTCTTGTGCTGAAGGAATTGTCAGCTCTCGTGTTACTCCAAACCACCAAGTGCCCTGCAACCTCCACACGACACATGGCACTGCAAGTGGTGGTTCCTACATACCATGCTCTGGCACGTCTGCTTCGATGGCAATTTTGCTCAGAATGTTTATGCGGAAGGATACATGCAAATAACTTTTGTTCAACCAACAGTTTTTTTCTTTTTTATTTTATTTTCTTATTTTTTTGCTACATTTACTAGCCATACAGGCTCCAAGTACAGTCGCCCAAATCTTTAGCTGGTGTGCGGGAGCGGCGACTTTTCCGGGCGTCAGCGCCGTATGACGCGGCGAGGCTGGAAACAGCCTAGTAGATGATGGGCCCAGCTGAGCGCGCTTTGTCCGCATGCGCTTAGCCTCAGACTGTTTCCAGCCTCGCCCCGTCAAACGGCGCTGACACACGGAAAAGTCGTCGCTCCCGCACACCAGCTAAAGATTTGGGCAACTGTACATGGAACTAAGATGGCAAATGAAAATAGTTAGTTACATCACAAACAAAATTTGTTAAATCAATGTTTGACTGTATACTACTAGGTTGAAAAGTTAATAAAGAAAACAAAATGCATTTTGTAGCTATATAAGACTTAAGTGCATGTGACAGCAATGTATAACAATTTGCGGTATATGTGTGTTAGGCACGACCTGCTGTGTTGAAGTGTAAATCCCCATTTGGTCTGACACAAGAACGTGCTAATGCGGCCGATGCTTCATTTCATCCCGTGATAACTCTGGACAGGTGCAGACTGTACCCTTATTGCGTGTGGTTGACTGATGTAAACTAAGCTGCAATTCTTCTGCTGAGTAAAGATTGAAGAATTATATGAATGCAATGCTGGCAGCACATGTTGCAGTGTACAAGTTATAAAATATTTTGGAAGTCTGTGCACCAGTGAACTGCACAGTACTATGCTTGTACTACTTGTACTATGCTTGTACTACTACGCTTGTAGTTCCTTGTAATATTTGATTGTAAATGCTTATTTGGAAATGTGTAATTATAATCACGGGTGACTCATTTGAAACAGCTATCTAATTTTTTCTAATTTTTCTTTAAGCTTCAAATATTGATTTCTGTGATGTGATCAATATCGTGTAAAGGCAAAAATGTGAAATTTCTGCTACTTGGTGAACATTTGGCCACTAGGCTAAAGCTGTCATGACAGCTCAATGGTCCATATTGTTGGAAATTTGTGTATGTGTACTATTTAATCCTGGGAGTTTTTGCCAGCACGAGCGCCTCGCATGGCCATAGCGATTGATGTGGAACATCCTTTGAACCACAGGCATCACGTAGTACGTGAACGTAGGAGTAGGCAACTTGCCAATAAACCCTCGTATGCTACCTTATGGCATCAAGGCGGCCAAAGTCGAGATCCTTGCTGCCCGGTAATGCGAAAGTATGGGGAACCGACGAGCTCAATTTTTTGTTTACCACGACTTGAAACCAACAATACGAGGGGTTTTAAGAACAGATCACCCCAATCTAATGTACACAGAACCGTGCCATCCTACTAGGAATGCAAGTAACACTATGGCTCGTCACAGCCAAGAACACACCTTACAATAATCATTACCACATTATGAACAAACAGCATTCCTCACATATAAAGAGGCCCATACTGCAGCAGCAAATGAGCAAGGCATAGGCAGGGTTGTGGACAGCAAGGAAGGAATTAGATAAGGCTATTTGATAAGACAATGCTGGGTCATGTATTACCCATGTTCCATATGAGTTGTACTTTTTGCGATATTCTTGACCTATGACTAGTATAGTGCAGATGTACCAGTGTTGAGAGTCACAGTGCTCATTTCAAATTTTCTGATGCTTTCATGTTCTAGGTGACGAGCCGCTTTCAAGAACTGATTCGTTTGTTTGAGGCAAGCAAGAGTGACGACGAAGCTGACTCATGACACCGCTAGCAGAGTCTGCACCTGCAATCATCATGTCCTCTTGTACACATAATTCCATCATCACATTTTCATCAAGCTCATCCCAAGAATTAGTGAAGAGTTCCCACTTTGGCAAACGGGGACGCTCATCATACATGGACCATGTCACGGTGTACATTCTACCATCATGTATAGTATACCAGCACTTACGAGTCTGTCTAGTCATTGTTTTTGTTGATCTGAAAACTGCTTCATTCTAAACTACCCTAGGCGAATGTAGCAGAACATTAGAAGGCATAATACCGTATCCTGATTGTAAAATTCCTGGTGTTTTCTGGTGATGGCTCTTAACAGCAGATAGCATGCAATGTGTACAGTTAAAGCTGTTGGTTGTTGTTGCAGTAAAAGTTGTGTAGCCACACTGTTCAATTTATTTATTTGTGCCTCACTTTTAAGTGCTTACAAACGAATTCTTGGCTCACAGCAGCAAATGTGATGCATTTCTGTAACCCTCTTGTCATCTAGCCATTATCATCACAAAAGCTCTTAGACACTATAATATGTGTGCAGGCTCAATTCCTTTACAGCAATGATCTGACAAGATAGCATTGTGTCTGCTTATGAAAACATTGCAAATTTTTGTAGTGTTAAAACACAAAGCCTGCTTCTCTGCAAAACATTCCATTACTTCTCTATGCATCGGATTTACTTAGCCATTATTTTTAAAGCCAATGATACACACACATTGAATGCTGTGAATACAGTGTAATCACACAATACAGCAGCACAAAAAGCAAGCTTGGGTTAAGTATTCACAAAGAACCACTGCTTATAGGTTGAAGTTGAACACAGTGTCATTAAAAAAGGTAACATGTAGTTTGCATGCAGTGTGCTTTTGCTTTCTGAAAAGGATTGTTTCTGCTGTAAAGAAGCATTCTTACCAACTGCTGCTCAATTAAAGCCAAAGGAGCTAATTCAAAATGGCACTTGTAGCATCAAGGATGTTGCACTGTGTATTGTAGCCTTGATAGCCTCTGATATATGAATTCAGCAAATAGTCAGTCTATATTTGCTTGCTGGTTATGTAACTATAAACATTATTGGGAACGTTATGATGCACCTGGGGGGGGGGGGGGGCAGGCAAATCGGTTGTTGGGATTCAGTAAATTGCTAATGGCATTAGGTGTTAATGGTATATGGCTGGAGGCATGAGTACCAAATTTTGTTTTCTTTGCCCATCTGGGATTTAGTCAAATTCCATGTCTTGGTTGCATCTTCTAGGCATGTGCATAGGATGAACACAAGGAGCAGCCCATGTGGTGGTCCTTATTGTGCTTGTATCGTCGTATCATTATATGAACATAGACTGCCATGATTTGACTGCACTAGCTTAGGGGGTGAATCATTTGTCTGTGAAAGCACGTCACCTGAATTAAACTTCACTTGTCATATTGACGAAATTAGTTCTGCACAAGTTATAGGCACTTTCTGCATTCACTAGTTATTAAGTGCAAGCTCTGCTTTGCAGACATGGCACTATGTTTGCTTAGCGGAACAGACATAAAAGTGTTTACTTTTTATTTCAGAAACGGTATCGTTGTAGTGACATTTTTAAACACTTATAGTTTACTAAATTTCACATGGACAGCTCTTAACGTGCAAGCTGTATTCACAACTACTGCAGTTGTCATTCCTGTGTGTATACTTGCCGTAGAAGTCCTAAACAAAAGCAGCAGGTGATGCAGCTCCATGCATCATTGCACTACCTGCATATGGTATAAAGTGCTGAAGTGCCACACCACACTTGCCTGCAAAGCTGTGCAGTACCATATACAGCATTATTGTGAACTGGTGCACTAACTGCATTCAAGTCAAGACAACCTCGCAATGTCATCCATGTTTACAACCAAACCTGTGGGCTAACTTCCAGAGATTGCAACAGAGTGCGGCCGTTCCTGTAAGCGGTTAACCACAATGTATTGAAGAGGTGAAAACAGCGTAAAAAGCTTTTGACTGTTTACCATTTCCCAGTGCTCTTGCCAAGTTTCGGCTACCTAAATGGGCTGTAAGGAAGCTATACAGCATATTTCAAAGGCCTCTAAGTTGCTGTGGCCACTGTGAAACTTTTCTCTGTAGCATTTCTTTAGACAGAAGATAGCAGTTCCCTTTGCTCTTCTGAACTTTCTATAGAAGCCCCACAACAGGGCCCAGTCTTGTAATCTGAGGTGTCTTTGAAACATTTACTGAAGGCTGTACCATAAGTTATTCTTGTAATAAAACGAGACCATCTTAAAAACAGAGTCAACCATTTATTCATCATCGCCTTCAGAAGGCTGGTGCTTTTTCTTCTTCTTTTTGGGAGTAACTGGCTCACTCTTGACTTGCACAGGTGTCTCGGGCTCCTCTTCAGCTTCCTTCTTCTGCTTCTTTTTCTTCTTCTTGGGAGTGACGGTCTCGCTTTTGACCTCGGTGACAGCTGTCGCCTCCTCTGCTGCCTTGGACTTTTTCTTCTTTGGTTTGGGCTCGGCGACTTCTGCCTCGTCCACTTCCTCCTCTTCTTCTTCCTGCTTAAACTTTCTCTTCGCGCCGGCACCCGACGTTGTGGGCAGCGTCGAGTCGGCGGCCGGCTCGTATTGACGCACGACGCTCTTGTGTTCGTACCTGTCTTGCCTGGCCTTGCCCCGAGCCGTGCCGCTGATTCTTCGGTTGCCGCCGCCTTCTTCGAGGATTCGCATGCGCGTCTCCAGCTTCGCCCTGTGTTCGACTCCAAGCTCGGTACCCGTTCCGTCGTCTCCCAGCGCATCGACCCTGGTCGCCAGGGCAGCCTTGGCGGCCAACATACGCGACACCTTGCCTTTCAGCTTCTGCGTGCTCTGGCCTACCAACTGCGCGTGGTAGATGAGACCGTACTTGGGCGTGTCGTGCTTGGTCTTGAGAGCTCGGAAGAGTGCCTTTTCGGCGCCCAGTATTTGCACGGTGGAGGCCGGGTGCTTGGCCAAGTTCAGCAGCGAGCCAGCGTGCGAAATGAGTCGCGCTCCGACCAATTCGCCCACTAGGACGGTCAAGTTGGGCGCCACGGCGATCATGCGGTTCTTGAGGTACTCGAACAGCTGGGCGCGGTAGCTGCTCATCTCGAGGATCTCGCGGCACAGGTGCAGTATGTTGAGGATGTCTTCGTCGGACACCTCCGTGCCCATGGACATTTCGGCGAGCTCTTTCACTTTCGCCTCCTGGTCTTCGGGCAGTATCTCGGACAGGTCCGTGTCGATGGCGTTGGTGCGCAAGCCAATCGTCTGAACGGTACGCACGTATAACAGGTTGTCCGTGACCACTTTAGAGAGCTCCGGAAAGTGCCAACCGTACCACTCTTTGCAACGCATGATGTAATTGTTGAGCTCTTTGTCCAGATCGTCAAGCAGAGAGACGGCTTGGATGATCATAGTATCGACCTTGTCGGGGCTGAACTTGAGCTTATACCGGGATAAACTATGGGCCAAACCTAATGCCATAGCGGTCATCTCCTTCTTGGGGAGTCCCGTGATCAAACTGTCCATTTGGGATCGAATGCAACGCATCAACTCTTGGATAGAGCTGTTGGCGACACAGCTGATGTCGAACTTCTCCTTGATGACGTTTCCGAGCTTAGCGTCCGCGACAGCAAGACTCTCGTGCGCTTCCTTTGCTATAACCTTCTTCAATGCTTTCTTCAGGCTTTTGCTCATCTTACCTTCGACAGCAGCCGTTGCAGCCGCCAAGGCCTCGGTCATGTCTCCAAACTTCTCGAAGTGCTTCAGTTTCACCACACGTGATGCCTTGTCCGGCGTCTCGAAGTCTTGGAACAAGTTGTCAGTCTTCTGAAGCTTCTTTTCATCTAGAACCTTGAAAATGGCGTATCCCGCCGGTGACTCGAAGAGGACTAACATGTTGGAAAGTTCGCTTCGGTCACAACACTAGCCACATCAAATTACGAAAGTTTTTTTAACACGTGCACGTTGTGCACGACGCCATGAAAACAGCCGGCACATGAAATCATGCGCGCGGATGAACACAACCAAACGATGTGCAGGATGAAGCCAATGTCCAACGTCAACTGCGCGTAGTAATTACTTTGGAGTGGCTGCCTTTGTTGCTATGAGCAATATGTTTAAACAGCACAAACAAAATTAAACAACAAAGACCCAGGTTCCTCCACTCACTCACTCACAAAGACCCAGGTAAGCGTTTGTTTAAGCGGAATAGCGTCTTTATTGATGTAATTTGGTTTCGTAATGACGATGGCGATGATGGTAGACTACAGCTAGACTCTACTACAGCTTCGCAGCACTGCAAAAATTACGATGTGAATCAAGCATGGTCCCTAAGTAATCTGAGCATGGTCCCAAAGTAATCTGCAGTAAATTTTTTATTATGAAATTAGGACAATTCTGCGTACAAATTACGAGTAAAAGAGGTACAACGCATGGCTGAAACTGGTGAACAAACGTAACGGTCAGGCTAGTCACGCAACATCGTCATCGACAATACGATGATATAATGGCGCGAAATTTGAGCACGCATAATTAATTGCCTGATCGTCAAGCATAAATGACAAGCGAGAATATAAACATTTCGTAACAGAAAAATAAAGCGCTTTTCGCACTAGAAGCTAAAACTAAATATATACACAAGAACTTGCGAGTGATCTTACCCTTCCGTATGTTTTAGCACGTTTCCGGGGATACTAGCCGTAACAACTATTGGGTACCTGCTTTTGCACCAACCCTCCTCTTCGCCCCATTGTTCCCAGTGCCAAAATTTAGACGACTATGTACGTGGGTCTCCTCGGCATGGGATCGAGTGATGCGATAATGGGAACGCACTGCACTCGCAATTCGTGCGTCGTCATGTGCTAGGATCTTTTTGAATGCCGTTGAAGTTTTCTAGCTACGGCTGCGCGTGCTAGTGCGAATCTACCCTTGGCGCAGTGCGTGTTCCTTGCATTATCACGATTCATCCGTTGCCGACTGCGCACAGCACTTGCATACATGCAAACATTACAGTGCAGCGCGTATTACAGCGGTCTAGGAGTCAATATGCATTATCGTAAGTCGAAAGGTTGCCACGAGTTCCAAACGTGGTATTCAATACGGATAGTCGCGTGCTAGAAATCCAAATACCATCGTCAATAGTCCATCGTTGTCGTCGCTCCGTAGTTGTCGGGACAGCTATCTGTGCCTGGGTGTTTTCCTTTCACGGGTTCTAGTTTCTTTCCCCTTTAAATTATGATCATTGCAAGTTTCCACCCACCACCACCATAAAAATCTACTCAGCCTGTCCTAGGAGTGAGAACAATGCGTCTTTCCTGTCGTCTTCACAGACTGCAAACTAAAAGCTGAACAGGCACAAGAGTGCTGTATACATGCTTTACCTCTCTCTTGTGTCTCTATCCTTTAGGCCTGCTTTTAGAACCATCTTCGCTTGCTGCGTACATGACAGAGACATGCTAGGGCTTTCTGCGGTGTGCTTGGAGCCAGTTCCTCAATGGCACTGCTTTAGATATCCATGAATGCTTCCTACAAACAGCAGCAGTGCACCATACATTTCCAACACACTAAACGTAATGGATGCAATGTCTCAACCATGCCTGCTGTGTCTGTTGCAGAGAATGTGCCCCAAATAATGCCAGTTATGAGAAACTAGGTTAGAAAAAAAGAAATTAACAGACGTGTGAGCAGAGTTCATTACGCATGCTGTGAGATGCCCCTTCGCATGCTCTATGAGGTGCCAGTGAGTAAAATCGTGAAGTTAATGTTACTGCAAAATGTAAAGCATTGTGCACATATGAGCAAAGTTGCAGTAATGCTGGGTAAGAATTTTGACGCATTGGTCTAAAACATTTCCCTCATGTGGAAACAGCGAGCCCAGACATCTGAGGCAGAGAGAAACTTTCATAAGAGAAAGGTGGAGAGATCAGTGATGGTGTGGCATGCTTCTAGCCTGCTGCTCCGCAGGCAAACAACATAAAAGACAGTGCCTCTATGTGCAAACAACAATGCCTAACCATACATTCAGCATGCTGGTAGACCAGCAGCCTCTAATTATTACTACTCCCCCCTGTTGTTCACAAAGTTAGTATACTTGTTCGTACTAACTTCATGCTATCATGCCCTGAAGTGTGGAGTAGCAAGCATGTAAACAGGCCATCTGTGCCTTTCTATTACATTCTCTCCATAGATTCGTGCACAGCATAGATAGTCTTTTTCACAAAGGATGTCCACAAAGCAATGTTTTTAACCCTTTATAGACAAGTGTTGCCAACAGACAACATACCAGAATTTTTTTCTTTCTTGCCGAGTTTCGGTATTAAATACGAAGTGTCCAGCTAAATGTTTTCGGCCAGCACTGAATGACAAGCAACCAGCATCATTTGTTGGTTCAGAGCAGGAACATGGGACGAGCAAGAAGTCTGCCATGACTTACATTCTTTTGAAAGCAGTCAGAAGAGAGACTGATGCAAGATATCCACATGCACTGGTATAACACATGCGATGTGAAGCAAATGAAATGGACACCCACAGGTCCCATATAACTGCCTGTACAAATTCCAATCAAAGCCATCGGCGGCTTGGGTGAAGCCCACTTCCAGTTTTCTGCATGGTGTTTCCCTCCTAATGCGTAACTCTTTCCTCGCCACGCCTTACGATGCCCCGTGGAAGAAGTTAAAACTGCTAGCGCTCCTATGCCATCTGTGCTCCTGTGCCATCTGGTTTATTGCCCGAGTGCTAAATTTTCGTTCCCTCGAATAGTCACCCCCGCTCCCTCTCCCGAGCAGCAGCGAGTTTTAACAGCAGTACACAGAGCGCGGTTCCAATCATTTGGTCCTGAAAATGGCAGACACTTCGGTTGCCAGACGCTTGCACAAACGTCATTGCGATTCTATTGCATTCTAAAGTGATTTAGATGAATCTAGCAGCAGTGATTCTGAGGACGAATGCAGTTCATCAGATTTTAGTTTGGATGATGGAGGAGGCCCTTGGAACCACTAGGCAGGGGGGAAAAAAAAGAAAAAAAAACCCTCATGTTAGGGATTCCTGGAATGAGGAGACCGCCCACCTAGAGTAGAACCGGGGTTTACCCCGGGATACCGTTTCAAAAATAAATGTTTATTCCTTCCCCTTCTTATGACCTAGAAGGTTGAAACTTTCACATGATATAGGTAATCGATGTGAAAACATTGTGTATTTCAGATTTATTCCTTCGTCTTTTTATTCTATCAATGCAACAATGCAAATGTTTTAGCCATGTTTCAATAAATTTTTCTTCTCACAAATAATATTAAACATTAAGCCCTAACATTAGTTTTTAAAATTAGTATCCTTAGAGAGTACAATCATTTAGCTTTCGATTTATATATAGCATGACATTGTAACCATGATAATACCAAAAAAAAATTACTAAAGCCTTCATAAAGTGGCCTAGTTTCTATGGCAAGGAAAGAGTTCAAAAGTTCTCACAAATAATTTCTTTTTGGTTGAACATGCATATTTGTCATGTGTTTTGCACATTCAGATTGAAAATAAAAATGGGGGGAGGGGGGGGCATTCATAAGCCTTGTCTTCAAAGGGTTAAAAAGGTATTCGAAATTAGGAAATTCCTTCTCCAAAGTGTGACATGCTAGTGGGGCATGAATCGCATAACTCTCAGACCCAGTTTTCTCTCCAGGTATAAATGACAGCTGGCATTTGTCTCCATCTCATGGTGCACTCTTTCCTGTAATACTATTAATTTTCAGTTTCTACAGTGCAACTGGCAATGGACGAAATGTCATTTGCTTTCAACAAAGGCTATCGCAAACAGTTCCCAGTTCGCTTGGGGGCAATAATAACAGCCAGTGTTAATTCCAGTGTTTCTGAAGCATTCTATTCAGCCTAGAACATAGACCTCCGACAGATTACAAAATGCCATATTTCTGCCATGGCTTTTCCTGATTTTTACGATTTGCTCACAAATGGCCAATATGTTTGTACTAAAATCAACCGAGTCCTTTTTTTCTTCTTTCATCCCTGCTGTATGCAATGCAGAAACAGTGGCACTATATGCACCAAAGTACTTTTGTTTAAACAGATGTCGAAGGAAACAAACAAGAAATCACATCAAGCTTCACTTTCCACACAACAATGCTATGATCAGTCTGAATGAGTGTTCAGTAAAATGCAAATTGACTTGCACCTGAAAAGACCCCTGGAACACTCCAAAAAGTTTATTTGTACTTTTAGGAACGGAAAACATCGCTTTTGTTGGACTAATTACAAAGCAATCAAAACTTAACGTCCTCCGAGTTACTGCTCTCGGTTTCATTCAATCAGTTCGTTGAGGCACTGATCCTCTGCATAAAGCTTTGCCTTGCAAGGCTGGCTTGATGTATCCACAACTTCAAGGTCAACCTCAATGTTGAGCAACTGCGCCACGCACTCTTTGGCTATCGACTTGACGCCCTGAAGCGCAACACAGTTTGCGATGACTTGTATGCTCTTGAACTTTTCGGCAAGGGGCCTGATGTCACCAACTGGCACGAAGTCGTCGTTACCAAAGTCCACAAACGACACCTTACACTTGCCATCCTCGGGCACAGAAAGCACTGTTGCTCGATACCAGATTCCGTCGGCAGCGTAACGTGCACACACTGCATCGCCAAGTGCCGGCGAAGGTAGCGGCGTGTCTGGAACTGAGCTGTTCAGCTCAGCCATCATGGTCTGCAATTCAGGACCCAGGCTGGACTGCTGCAGATAAAACAGGCCACCAGGGTCGGCGACATGTGTAATGACAGCCTTGGTACGTCCATCAGGTAGAGGCCTTTCCGAGAATGTCTTCTTTGGTGCCTTAAAAGAAAAAAAGTTAAGAAGAATAATTAAGGATTTTTTTGCTTGCCAAGAAGAAGATGCTCAGGCAGAGACAGACAAAGGGGCAAGACGAAGCTATGTATTACCTTGTAACCAATTAATGACACATTCGGCTGGTTGCCCTTATCTGCTGATTAGAAGCACATATATCAGGTGCTCGCTCAAAATCTGAGCTAGAGGACTTCTGCACAAGCCAAATGTGCAACACACTCTCAGAGTATACGAGCAGGCACACCAGCATCTCTGAGCAGACGCAGGAAGTGGGTGTAATGTAAGCCACTCGGGCTGACGTGGCAGTGCAGAGAAAAGGGAGCCAGGGGCAGGCATGGGACCAGAACTTGGCCAGATCTCAGAGGCATTCCTACAACAATCTAGTTACAGTCTTGGTCATATTGCAGACTTGGTCATATTGGACTGCTGTTCAAGCTGCCATAATCACAAAAAGGTAACAGTCAGGCAAGTTCCCTTTTTTTTATTTTTTAAAGGGTGCAGCTAAGAAGAAAGTGCTATCAATGCAACATTATTTGTTAGTGTATTAATGGGCTTGCTTACAAACATCACAATAGGGTAGCACTTACAGTGGGAATGACTGACATTTAAAAATTGCTAAAGTAAACAAAAGTGTACTTTTAAAACAAGCACTAAAGTTTTTAAAATAAAGGGGTGTGAATGCAAACCAAATGTAAATGATGTAGCACTAGTCCAACCAGATAACAGCTTGCATTGACTGATAGTACACAGCACAAAACAGCCAGTTGAAGTGCGAGTGAATGAGTGCACTACAACCTGGTAAATGACTGACTGTGGAATCCTTCTTATTAGTTGGAGGCCAGTACGCACAGGTACAGCTTTCCAATTTTTGCAATAATCTCAAAGGAATGCCGACCGATAAGCACCGTGCACCACGGTAAGCACCGTGTCATAGGGTGCATCTGTGAAAATAGTGAAGGTAGGTGGACGCACATGACGAGTCCTCCAGACCGAGCATCATCTACAGAAGTGGCATGCACATTAGGCCACTCCATTCAGCCCAACATAGCCCCCTTCTGCTTATCTGCTTCAAATGCAAGCAGAAATACACACACATGCTTTTGAGCAAGCAACACATAATTCCCATAGGCAATTCTATTCTCATCTAGTGCTTGGAACCACGTGTCGTATCTACTGCAAGCCTGTGTGTAAGAAAAAGAGAAGTGGTACTATCAGTAACGCACAGGTTTGTGTAGTCAGAAGCGATAAACGGTTTACGGCTAACCACCATTGCATTTGAACGGTACCTTTTGCTGGGCCATATTAGAAAAAGAAATTGCACATTAAAGCACATTTTGGAATCTGTGTGCAGCGGTTAATGAAATGCTATAAATTGGCACATTTCGTTATTACAGCTTTGGCGCAACGAAAACTGGCACGCGCGCATGTGCTCTTTCGCACAGCTGTGCTGTGCAATGTGACAACTCTTATAATGCCTTGTATTTTTCAATTCCTGCTCACTTACTATAGAAGCATATTTGCTGCAATAAGGATATTTAGGTATGATTTGTTTATCACCAAGTAATTTCGTAGAAAACTCCAGGCCAGCAGCCTTTAGTATAAGGGTAGCAAAAATGGTACTCCTATCCTGCCGCTATTCAGCAAGACAACAGCAGCAGCAGCTGCCCAGCCAGCAGCCAGGGAACTCCAAGAGGGTTGTCAAAAATGCTTCCCTTTAAAGGGGCCCTGAAACAATCTTGAACTAATCATAGAATGGCTTCACTATTAAAGGATGTTGTCTCATGAACCTCATGCCACAAAGATGTTTAGAATTCAACTATAAGTGGAGTTATTGTAGCGATACCCGACTTTCTTTTCATCTCCGCCAGCGTGCTAGAAGCTACACAGTGGAGAAGACATGTGAGCAAAGCTCCGGCCACAAGTTTACTGTCACAGCGGCGAAAGGACTCGTCGCGGCATCCCACGGCGGCCACGGTAGACTACGCTATGCAGCATGCCGCTACCATCGCAGAGGCCATGCACAGCTGACGCAGCTATGTGCAGTGCAAATATGAAATGACTTTCCTGTCTTTTTGAAATTACACACATGTACATTTTTAATATAATTAACTCAAAATTAGCAATTATGTGTTACAGAGAATGCTCTCGCGACCAACAGCCAACAGCGTTGGCGGGCTAGCTGCTTTTGATGACACTGCAAGACGACACCACGGCAGTGAGAGCAAGCAATTTTTCGCTGTGTTTGACAGTAGATTGTAAACTTCCTGCTGCATGCAGTGCAGTAATATTTGGCTCACATGTTCACAGCAGCCTATATGACAGACCAGCAACATTTTTTTTAATATGCTCAAAAGGCATTTCAGGGCCCCTATTAAAAAAACGGAATACTGACCGAAGTGGTGTTGTCAAAGGGGCTGACGTTGTGGCTTTTAGCTTTAGCTTCCTAAAGTTCCTTTCGTTTTAGCTTCCGAAAGAGGCCTTGTTCCCTCATGAACATGGCAAGTTACAATAAGTGGATGAAGGTGATAGATGAGCAGATAAGCGGCATCAGCTTTGTCACGCAGAATGGTATAGCCTAGAACATAATGATTGGACAGGAAGATGCTTTTTAGTGCTCTTCACCCTTGTAACAAAAGCTCTGCGCAGGAAGGCATTAAATAAAAACTGCAGAACAAGACTGCTCTGCTAATTGTAGTAGTAAATACACAAGATATTCAATAAAACTTAAATTAAGAAACAAAAACAAATTAAATATGTTATGTGTTATGTTGAGGCTATTCTACGAAGATTCAACTGTGTTCAGTCACAAATTTAACTCTAAAGCCATTAAAGAGCCTCAGCTGATGCTTTTCTGCAAAAGAATGTCAAGTTCATAACAAACCTTACAGATTGGGCTAGTAACCTAGTGTTTGGCACCTGGTTGCGCCAATGTCCACACAACATTTCTCTCTCCCCTCTCATATTTTTCACGTGTACTGCACCTTATCGAGTGCATTTCTCAATCAAAATAAAATTTTAATAAAATAGAAATGCACCAGGTCTTTTACCAAGGTATAAACAAAAGCTACAATAATGAACCACAATTCATGCAGTGCTGTCTGTGCACACTATCAGACTGGAAGCCCTATTGCTGCCAAAAGAAAAAAAGAACGATTCACAGGTTACGAGCAGTCACACAGTAAAGCCACTGTCAACAACACGAAATAGCCTCACTGCACGAGGGTCACTCAAAAAACCTGAGCATGCTATTAGAGAGGCTAGCCCAATACATTTGGCTACAACAGATAAAGGCAAGCACTGTGCATTACAATGGGCCATACCACTGCATTGCTTTTTTGAAGGTTAGGGTGCAAATTGTCATGAGTGGACTGCAACTCTCAAAATATAGGTCCTAAGTTCGTGACAGTAAAGGCATTAGTAGGCATGCCTTTGTGAACACTGAGAGCTTATGCACCTCGATTCAATACCATCAATACTCCCCTGTGGGAACCGTAGCAGAGGCATATATTCTGGCTTCACAACCATCACCTGTCAACACTGATTGTTGCTCATGTGTGCAATGGATACCGTGTACACCGGTGCATTGAGACAGACATCCACAGCCTGATGTGTATGTATCTTAAATGCTCTACTGTAGATACTGTACATAAGTATCTTGTGAGCACAGTCGAACACACAACAATACCTGTTTTAAGAATATATCGGATATAACCATGAGCTACCAATGAATTGCCATTTTCTGTATGTCATCATCAGCCTGGCTACGCCCACTGCAGGGCCAAAGGCCTCTACCATACTTCTTCAACTACCCCGGTCATGTGCTAATTGTGGCCATGTTGTCCCTGCAAACTTCTTAATCTCATTCACCCACCTAACTTTCTGCCGCCTTCTGCTATGCTTTCCTTTTTTTAATTGTTAGAACTGATAACACAGCATGGGGGCATTGTAGTAAGCGACTTATTTTACCATAGAACACATACAGAAAATGAGCCGCCAATGAATTGTCATTTTCTATGTGTTCCATAGTAAAACAAACCACTTACTACAATGCTCCCATGCTGTGTTATCGGTTCTAACAATTAAATCTGGCTACCAGGTGTGTGCGCCAAAAAGAATAATGCAATATCCTCAGGAGGAAAAAAGTGCAAGCCGTTTCGTCACACCCACCTTAGTGCCATGCACCCTGCAGGCACGCCTTCATCACATTACCTAAAGAAAATGCAATTTGCTTCGCCACAACGTGCACACCCCGTGCGCCTTTGTTGCATAGCATCAATGGCCTTGCATGCCACTCTCCTGTCTCCATTCCACCTACACGTCGATGTCGGAGAGCTGGAAGGGAGACAAGAGGGGTAAGGAAGGCGTGCCATCCGAGTGAGTGGCACAAAGATGGGTGTGGCAAAGTGCCTTTCTTGCGCAAGAACAGCAAGCTGCGAGTTGCCACTGCGCATTTCAGGCATATAGCAGGCTCTTGTCGTAGCCCAAGTGTGGTTAAGGCATATGAATCTCAACCTTGAGCAAGACGATTAGCACTATTGTGCAGGTGTGCCACGTGAGTGGTCTTCGAGGTGGTGCGGCGGATCACTCCACAGTTCATTAAAAGCTTTGCGGGGTTTGGTTTTGCTGCGGGCACTTCCTGAAGCGCGACGTGTATAATAATCTTGGTGGAACTGAGAACGATGCCATTCTCAACGATAGTGACAAAGAGGCCAGCAGTGATGAGTAAATCATGCATGCACTTGCCCTGTCACTTCATTTTGTGACGGCAGTTCACAATAATGATGAATAAAGCCCTGCGACCATCCCCTTTTATGCATTGTTTCCCTGTTTCTTCGCAGCATCACTTCGCCTGCGTGTGTGTGTGTGTGTGTGGAGAAGAGGAACCAAGGTGCTCGATTTTGTTAATTATGATGATATAAAGCCAACAGAGATTGAAGCCAAGGAACCTATCAGGAAAATAAGCTATAGTTGAAACTGAAATGCAGAAAATAATAAAGAAAGGGAAATAAAAGTGGACGAAAAGATAACATGTTGCCAGTAGGAGCTGAACCCACAACCTCTGCATGACATGTGTGTTGCACTACCAATTGTGCTACAGCGATAGCTATCAAACCATTCACGAACTTGGGTATTTATGTTTACTAGACATAGCTCCACGAGTGTTAGCCAGCGCCACTCAAAGCCAAGGTGGGCAGATGTTGAACATCCTTTCTTGCCCAATGGCGCCACGTAACATGTGATCTTTAGGAGAGCGGGGACGTGGCTAATAAACCCTCGCATGCTACCTAATGACATCAAGGCTACCAGATTTGAGACCCTCGTAATGAATAAACGGGAGAAGAATGGGAACCAAGGGGATCAGTTTTGTTAAACATGACCATATAAAGCCATATATCTCTCGCATTATGGTCACATTATTTATGCAGAAATATGGTGCATTGTACACTTTCACATATGATGCCAACCAACTGTTGGCTTCATATAGTTCTGAAAATACAAAAATCAGGCCCCTCGGTTTCCCTTTTATCACTTTTTGCACTCTTTCATAAGATAGTTTTCCAAATGCCTGCTTTAACCAGAGCTGACTGGTTTAAAGTGCAGAATCGCATTACCTCGTTAAGTACTTGACTCACGACATATACTGGCATGTTCAGTAACATGCCAGTATATGTCGCGAGTCAAGTACTTAACGAGGCAATGCAATTCTGCACTTTAAACCAGTGACAGTTTGGGCATGTTGGTAGGACTGCCGAAACTGGTTCTGAGGTTCTGCACTCATGTGTCTCAGCCTCTTCTTTGTCCTCGTCTTGTGCGCAAAAAGCTGCATTAATGTTACTAACCGTCATTGTGACATTCTCATGCACAAAAGCTGGCATGGGGCCAATTTGCTTAACTCTTAACTCGCAGGCAGACTACAGTGAAAGTGCAGCCGTGCAGAGAACTACATGCCTAATTAGCGTACGATAGTGTGGACCAAGACGTACTATCAGTATTAAAATAAGCCTCACTTCAGAGCTATTTCTTAGCAAACTGTTGCTGCTCTGTTGAGTGCATCTGTAGAGCAGCTTTTCAGTGTCGGCAACAATATCTCATAAGAGCGGCAGGATATCTAGTCCAAATTTAGGAAAGCAGCTCTCTCTGAATGCAAACAGATGTGTTTGACAATTCAGTCCTTTCCTTTGTTTAACAATAGAATGTGGTTAAATAACACTAAAATCATTTTTGTGCATTGTCTCATATTTTCAAAGTTTGCATCTTATTGTAACAAAATAGCATTTCTCAGCTGTACTCTACTTTCGTACTCGGATACATTTTGAATTTGGGTGTTTAGTAGTTGGCTGAGTAAATGTTTTGTATAATGCTTGGCATTATGGCATGGCAAGTATTTGAAACTGCTTGACATCTTCAAATACTTTCTTTCAATATCTTGTACACGTCTGCCTTGTGCACTGAAACAAGGTTACACTAGAACTGAAAAATACAACTTTAGCCAATCAGTCTGCAAACCGAGAAAGCCACATCAGTGTTATCAATACACCTTTGAGCGTGCCCTACAATGTGAAGAACATGACATGACCACAGCAGTCACACAGCGACTCACCCGCCTCGTGACCAGAGTGCGCAAAATGTCCGTAATGCATTCCCCAGACTTGCTAAAGATGCGCACACTTGGTGAGGGGGTAGGCTTATCATCAGATTCCACTGTTTCAACAAAAACAACTTCCTCCGTCAGCGGAGACACTAGAGCGTCGCTCAGTCTTTTAACGCCATCAAGCTGTGCCCTGATGGCCAGCGCCGGTGCTAGGCAGCAGTCTCTGTCAAGAGGCAACGAACGCAAGTGACGCTTCGCCTGGGTCGCCGTGGTGCCGGTATCAACAAAAAACAGGCTGAACATGTCCTCAGCTGTTCCAACAATTCTTGCACGCTGCCATGTGTGATCCTTTGGGTGAAGTGCACACACAACCTCACCAACAGCCACTTTCTCAGGTACATCTGATGCGGTAGCATAGGCAGCTAGCTTTGGTTGTAGTTTTTTCAGCATTTCACTGCCAGCAGCTGTGCGGAGGTAAATAGAGTTGTCTATGCGGTGGAGTACGGTCGCCTCAGTGCGACCTGATGGCAGTTGCCCCTGTGGAATCTTGACCGTCTCCTGCAAACGATGTAAGGTGAGGCAGAAACGTCGCTTCCCAGTTGCAGACTGCTGGCGCAGCGACTATCGGGCACAAATGTAGCGCTACAGAGAGGTGATACAGTGTTATTCAACAGTGCATGACAATGTCTGCGAGAAAAACCTAGTGGGCTACTGAGGTCATCCATGCACAAGCCGGCGCCATGCTTGAAGTATAATTGTACACACTACTCCTGACAATTGTGCTAACACTCGCTCACAGAAGCCTTCGGAACAAAAAGGGAAAAGGAAATGATTACTTCCTTAACAGCTCTTTGAGTAAGCACACAGCCAGAAATTGCGAGGTAAAGTGTATGCTTATTGGCGCAACCTCAATGCTACTACACTGACCTTCTTGTAACCACATTTTTTTTTTTCCCTTTCCTCTGCCTTCCTGCCAAGGCACGAATATCAATGCTTGTATTAGCATAGACTGACTAGGTTTTTTGCTTTTTTTGGCACGAAAATTCCTGTCAACCTGTGATACAATTTTGCGTGCCTTGAACTTTTTCACGTGTTGTACTACACTGTGCTGCTTAATGGCTCTTTATTACAACATCATGTCTGAATTGAAAATTCTTTTTGTTGTTTGTTTTCTCAATCACATTTGATTTCTAATGCCTACTGGTTAAAAGGTTGTTGTTGCATTGCATTGTATAGACTTTCATATCGTATTGTACTACTCTTTACCAATCCTCTGTGCGCTACTCAGTGTTGTGGCCACGCTGCCTCAAGCTGTCCTAAATAAATTTATTCCTGGTCACCCATAGCACTGTCTTTGTTGCCATTTGCTGCAGATAGCAAACTCAAATCTAAATTCATAATGGCCTTTTTGAACTGGGGTTTAAGGTGCAGCTTATAATACATTCTCTAAAAAAATTTTTGCAATTTTCAGTTAAAAGCTATAAGTGGAGCTATTACACATGCCTGCACTGTAATGTATTTCTACAATGCTGAGCAGAAATTATAGGATCTCTTTGGTGTGTGCTTCCCAAGCTCCAAAAACTTCTGCATGAGCCAATGCAAAATGTCCTCCTTTTGCAAAGTAAAAATAGTAGTGCAGCTTTTCAGCAATGCATTTCTCACTGCATAAATGGAAGTTCCAAGCCACTCGACATAGCCATGTATATCTGTGCTGCATAAAAAAAAGTAGTTAAATGCAGGACCCTAAAAACAAAATAAATTTGTCTTTCAAAGCATGTGCTAATAGACACAAGTGCGAAGCACTTGCATGCCTTTCCGACACCTCCCAAACCAAGTATTCTTTCAGCACGTTTCCAGCCAGCCCCATGGGTGGTGCATGACTGTAAAATACCATTTTAGACAACTCAAGTACGTGGAATGCCTTGTGTATAATGTCGAGTGTCAAATGGTGGCCTACAAGTAAGGCCATAAACCATAAACATAAACATTACCAAGGGGGAGGAGAATCAATAAGGCAGTTGCTGGTAATCGGACTAGCATTTAAAACAAGACAACAACTTAGTAAGAGCATGCGCCACTGACCGGAGACGCATCCTTGGGAGCAGCGACAGCGTTGATGCACTTCCCATTAAGCATGAGGCGTGCCTGTGGTGGCTTGCCATTGTCAACCAGTTCCACAACGAGTGCCTCCTTGGAGATGAAGTCATGAGCCCGGGGCTTAAGCACGGGCACACCTTCAAGCTGCACGGCCATTGCACAGGCAGGTTCCATGGCCAATTCCTCCTTCATTGGCAGCAGTAACTTCACAGTCATGTTCTCGGTGTTGCCGTAGTCGACAAACATAACCCGAACCTGCAGATGACAGTAAAGAAACCAAATATGCACTCTTAAGTGGCTTCATGTCCGTTGTGAAAACTGCTTAATCATAAAGGGGCACCACAAGTTCCCCCTGCAACTACCCTTCTCAGAAAGTGATGATGTTGGCTACCTGGTACAGAGTGGACACAAAACAGTGTGAAAACACAGGACAAGGCAGACAAGACAAAGTGGCAGATCTGAATATTGTGATATTTCTTTATATCTCTTACGCAAGATGGACTATAAACCAAGTAGCACATCAGTATAACTAATTGGGGAATACATTACTGAATTAAAAGACCACTTATATATAAACACTTCCAATTTGGAGCCAGTCACTGGCATGTTTCGTATACAAGTTATTTCTGGGCCAGTGATATTGGCTACAGATTGACTAAACTTGTGTGACTAAACGAACAATGATTTCATGCACTTTGGCCAATTCATTAAGGGAACAGCTGTTTAGTATTGTGTCATTATCACTTCTTAATATACCCATGATGTTCTACAAACTTTTCTATGCACCAAGTGTATTGCACCAGTAAGGTTTAATAAAGAGTCACACTTTTTCACAAATTAGTGATTGGTCGAGTAGATAGACCATACTCTACCTTTTGAATCAACAATTTAGAAAAGACATAAGTGTGCTTGGCGAAGGCCAGATGCTGCTGCCGCCTGCACTCCAATTCATTCGCTTTGGTGTTCGGTGATATCGCCTGTCGCTGCTGCCGCTTGCGTTCTGCTTCCCTGCCTTTAGTACCCGGCGATCTAATCAGTCGCTGTTAGCGTTTCCGTTCTGCCTCCCTTGCTTTCGCATCTGGTGACATGTTCATTCGTCGCACTCGCATTCACTCCTTGTTCTTCTGGCGTTTGATTTTGGGGGAATCCGGCGTCCGCTGCCGCTTCCAGAACCGCTTGGCGCGCAATCACTGGGCCGCATCGGAGCTAGGGGTCTCACTCGACTGCAACGAGACGTCTGACGAAGGAGCGGCGGTGCAGCTGCCACCGCCGACGCCCGCGCGCTCGTTCTACCGCTACTGTGTGACGTCACAGTTGCTATGCGCAGCTGCGCCCCCGACCGGCGCGCCGGTTGCTAAGGAGGGGAGGAGGTTGAGCCGCTGCGCGGAGAAGAGGCCACAGTTGGCACCATTCCAGCGCACGGACGGACGCGACCACGAGCCCCACCGACGGCAGTGAAAGAGAACAGCGCGCAGTTACGCGATTTCTCCCTCTCTCTTTTGGTGCGGAGGCGCGGACGTGGCGCCGGACAGCGCGGAGGCCGCGACTGGGCGCGAAGAGTTTGAAGCGGTGGCACTTTTGTTGCTTTTGTGCTTTTCCTCCTTTGCCGCGTGCCATCGGACAGAAGGCTGCTGGGCTTCTAGCCGTGTTCTTGTTTTTGACGTGGGCGACGGCGAAGGACCACCACCAGCGGCTGAAACGCTGCATGCACGCGAAGTTCTGAGGCGTGCTATGGCCGCAGATGAAATCAGCGACCACACGTGCACGCGTTTTTATGGATTTGAACAAAGTCTGCTAATTGACCTGACAAAGAAAAAGAAGCAGAAGGACATCAGAGACTTTTCCTTCAAGAAATAAATGCTTTTTAAGTAAGTGTGCCTGCGTGAATTCACCTCTCACTCTTTAATTTAGCTAGATTTAATTGTTTGGATGATACGAATTTCGGCTAATACGAATATTTTCCGTGACCCCGTGAGATTCGTATCATCGAGATTCCACTGTAGTGTGACCACTATGATCAAAAATGTGTGATCATTATGCGTGCTATCAAAGATGGCACAAAGTTGGCAGTGGCACATGAGCGGGATCTACCGTTGACTACATTGAGTGGCATTTGGAACGCGAAGGAGAAGGTGCTTGGCAGTGCTGCTGGGACCATGAGAAGGTGTTGGCTACAAGGTTCAACTTTTCGAGGTACGACTTTTCGCCATCGTTGCCTCCGTTATTGCCCAAGTGTTGGCTAACGACAGTGATGAGGATGACACGGAAAGCGACAGCACAGGCGAGTCAGGCCCGACAGTCGTAGAAGCTGCGCATTACGTCAGCCTCATGTGGGTGTTTGCTGAGAAGAGGGGGCTGGCGGAAAGGCTGGCTTGTAGCTTAAGGGAGATTGATGCCGATGTTGTCGCTGCTAGGCCGCCGCAGCATGAAATGAAAATAACAAACTTTGGCACATGAAACAAATAGATACTGCATGTTTTTGCCCTTTCATTACACTTTCCCCGAGTTCCGTTTTTGACAGGTAAGAGGCGATCTCACATTATTTCTATTAAGCAGTACTACCGTTTAGTACATGATTTTTCCGAGCTCCGGCCACTACGGTTTAATGAGGTTTCACTGTATACTGTTCTTGATCGCGCATGCCTTGCACATTCTCTTGTCTACATGGAATCTAGCAGCCAGAGAACGTACAATACGAGGGCAGTTTAGCATGGTACTGAACGTTGGCGCCGAAACATCGTGTTTCCTGGGAACATATAAACCAGTAAAAAAATGAGGATAATTCTATTGGGTGATTTTTTGTGTTCTCGATTGCGAATTTTGGCGCCGGGAAAACGTACGTAACGGGAACGTATCAACGAGGCTCTACTGTATTCCAACTTGCAAATACTGGCTATTCAATTTGATCTTCAATTTAAATAGAAAATCAATCAATTCATTATTAGAAAAATTTGAATATTCTTATGCCACTAATCTAAATGCAAGTGAACAAGCGTCATTACATTTTGCGGAGCTATTGAAATGTGGCTGCAGCAACCTATCATTGAACCCATGACCTCATGTACAGCAGCAGAACACCACAGCCACTGAGCCATGGCAACAGGTGGAGACATCTACAAAGAAAGCTCAGCATACCGTCGAGGCAGCTTCATCTGTAGAGACCACCCTGGCACGGTACCACTGCTCGTCTTCTGAGTAAAGCGCCAGCACGCACTCATTGACCGCGGGCAAGTTGCTGAACTTGACACCAGGGTCTCGCCGAGCCTTGTCGGCTAGTAATTCCGTAATCTTCAGGAGGGCTTGGCAGCGCATGATTGGCTGCACATACACAAGGTTGCCCTCCACAGAGGAGACAACGGCATCAAATGGGCCCTTGGGAACCGGACAATCGGAAATACGTGCAGGAGGTGGCAAGGCGTCAACAGGCGCCTTCTGCGGCTCTTCTTCAGGTGCCTGACCTCCTGCGACCAGCAGTGCAGACTCCTGCAAAAAATACAAAAGCAAGAAACATTCCATCATCTAACCAGCAGATAAAATAAACCTTGTAAGAAAATAGGCAGTAAAATGAATGAATATAGTGGTACAGTAAAACCCCAATAATTCAGAAAATCACATAATTCGGCTTCGTTCTTTGGTGCTGGCAGGGATATGCATTATTTAATGCAATCAAACTCTCGTTATTTCATATGTATTTGGCCACACTTCAGTTAATTCGAACACACCTCGGAACTCGGCGCGTGCACAACACTGCAAATGTGCAACGCAAAAGAGCAAAAATGGTGCTAGCATCCAACCGAAACGAAGTGGCAGAGTTCAAATCGCCATAGTCATCAATTGAAATCGAACGGAAATGACAGCAATGCCAGAACGTTTCATCCCTATTTGTGCCTTTCAAGCCCTCACATTTACCACCCTGCATAACACCGTGTAAGCCGTGTCGGTCGCGTGCCTTCACAATTGTGTAGTCGCCATCCATGACCTCGTCAATAGTGATCGCAGTTTAATCCACAGTTGTTACAGCAAAAGGTAGTTTAATTTTGACTCAGTGCATGCGTCAGCCCCATGCCTTCAGAAGCACAAGGTTTTTATCAGCTGCGGTTTCGTTCGCAGCGGCTGTGGCAAACACGATTCTATTTTGACTCAGTGCAAAGCTGTAGAGGATGAAGAGCACCGGCTACATTGCGATGGACAGTTTTCAACTGGCTCACTGGAACAGAAATAATTTGGATGTGTGTGCGGTAGTGAAAGGCGCGTCTCAGATGGAAGAAACATGCCGCGGCCATGCTGTGAAGGAATTTGCAAGGTTTTTTGCCGCTGCGAGCACTAATCAGTTGCGAGATGACGAGAATTGCAGCTTCTGCATTGCTTTTACGCCAAATAGAAACAGGCTTTGCCGAGTCATTTACTAAATAAAAGCGTGTTGACGAAGTAAGCATATGTTTATCGTTTTCCTGATACCCTCGATAATTCAACATTCGGCTAATTCAGACATTTTTTTTGGTCCAGTTAATCCAAATTAATTAGGTTTTCCTACAATTGCTTTTGAATGCCTCATAAGAAATGCGTGCCTCTGCCACTTTGTTAAAATATGTTCCTATTGGCCAAGATAATGAACCATTTTCTTTCTAAGACAAAGAAAGAATAACCCCCTGTTTCATGCCCCACTGACTTTAAAGCAGCACTGACACAAAATCTTTGTTTCTTGTTTTCTTGGCTTTGATCAGTAACTATGTGCCCGCTAATTGTGAAGGCACAAATTGTCTGTGCCGAATTATCAATGGAAGTGCAGCACAAGTCGTCAGACTCGCATATATTTGCGCTATAAGTGGCACTGCACTAAACCAAGGCACGTTTTCAATGGCTGCACACGTGCAGCCTGAGAATAGGCACACGATTCTTGGATATGCAAACATGCATACATGGAGTTATATGAGAAGGTAAGCGAGAGTCAGAAAAGACCATGTTGTAGCTGGTTCTGAACTATAGTTGGTTACATTATAAGTGGTCTTAACTGTATAATTAATTATTAAATTAATAATTATGGCCTGCACTGGCGTTATTTCCAAATGAGTGTCAAAACTGGTAGCCCGCTGAGCACCAAACAGCTGTGGCCACTGCCGATGACGTGGGCTCGCAAACCAGTTAACCAAATGACAGCACCAGTTCAACTGCCATGCCAAGGGATCACACCAAACATCTCAAATTTTAAATTTTTTGACAGTGTTCGTTTAAAATGCTGAATGTAGCGTGAAACAAATTTTGCATGCGAGATGAGGTTCCATGCATTCTTGCTGCACCCACGCAGACAGCATGCAAATTGCATAGGTTGTTGCAGGATGCCACATCAGCTTGTTGGGTTTCATAATGATCTATTACTTGGCAGTTCACCATTGACCGTCTCGCAGAGTTGCAAAAACAAGATAGAGAGAGAGAAGACAAGTGTGATAGCCAGTCACAAGTCCAGTTGGCTATCCTGTACTGGGGGAAGAGGAATAGAAAGAAGGAAGAGAAAGAGAGAGATGGGCGTAGAGAGACGTGGACGAACAGCACTACAGAGTCAAAGGCGCTCAAACAAGCCAGACATTCTCAGAAATGACAAAAGAGCCTTTAGTTCCTTCTGAGCCGATGATCGGTAAGGACAGTGTTCTAGTAATGTCTGTTCACTCAGATGACAATACCGTATTTACTCTAATAATGATCGCACTTGCGTAATGATCGCACCCCTGAATTTTGGCATCAAAATTGGATTTTTTTTCCCCGTGTTATGATCGCACCCTGAACTTGTCGCAGCGATATGTCGAGTGCCAAGTCTAGCTAATGATGATCGTGCTTACCATCTGTCGAATGCTATGCGAACGACTCTTGAAGACATACAAGCAGTCTGCACACACCCAACATTCTTAAGCAGATGCCCCATTTCATTCCTTTCATCACTTTCTGCACTTCCATGAAAAAAAAAAAAAAACACAACCAAACTTGCCTCGGCTTTATTATTTGTAGGCTTCATAACGATTTGGTCAACCACAACAACATAAAGGGCGCCTTTCGATTCTTCTCGTCTACACTCATGGGCGCTGTTACGGTTGGCGTTGGCATTGGCGTTGGCGTTGGCTGTTACGGTTGGCGAGGATGCTCGAAAGACCCTGCTCAACCAAAACGGAGGATAGATTCCTAATTTGCTATGGTTGTCTTGTGTGGATGCCAGTCTGGTAGGCGCCTCGCAGTGATGACAGGCCCCATTGTGTGTGCGCGACCAAGGGGGAGAACCCTTTCCACAAACTGCCCAACTGTAGGGGAGAACGCTTTCCTCGAACCAACGTAACCTAGAAGAAAAGATCAGCCGCCTACGATCCCCTACCCGCGTGTTGCCACCAGTGGAGGGAAGCACATGCGGACGTCACCTGGGACAGAGATCAGCAGCCCTTCCACAACCAGACTCAGTGCCTGTCACGTGACGTTGACGTGAGAAAGATCCCGCCTATGATTTTAGGGGGCCTATTTAAGGGGCCCCGCACTTTTTCACTTCATTCTTTCTTTTCAACTCATCCTTCACCAACCATTGAATAAACAGTGCAAGTTTCGCACTAGAAATCGTCTCATCCCTGCCTGGTCACCATGGCCTACCGGACACCTGCAGACCACCGACAACGCCACGCTACCCAATAGTAACGCTGATCGAGGTTCGAGAAACAAGCGTTGCAACAGCATGCAACAAATCGCGAGCAATAGTGGCCACGTTTACACTGATATGTAAGAAGTGTACCCTATTCATATGCTGACGCTTGTAACGCAGCTAAGATATTCGCCCACCCTTAGCGGAAACATGCCGTATTAGGATAGCAGTAAAGACAAATGCTGCAGTTTCTGCAGCATGCCCGCCACATGTTTCTATGTGACTGGCAGCTAAGCGTGCCCATCTCTGTTTCTGTCGCCTCAAAGTGGACATGGCTACATTATTGCCACAAACTTGCCGATATTAACAATATTACTCATTACTGATATGGAAGAAACTGTTTCAATGCACATAATGTACCCACAAGAAGAAAAAGAATTGCGTTCGGCTTGCTCTGCCGGCCACCATTTTTGTTTTGGTGTCCCGCACTGACAGCGGCAGCCGCCTACTTGTCATCCCGCAGCAAACGCGGGATGAAAAAAGAAAAATGTTTCTTTTCGTGGGAAATTTAACTCGCATAATGATCGCACCCCTGAATTTGTGTCAATTTCTTTTACAAGAAAGTGTGATCAACATGCAAGTAAATACGGTAATCTAGTTTCCTGAATGCGTTGGTCATAGATTGTCTTTGTGCTTCAAAGTGAAGACAGTGGCACAATAGGTGGTCAATGTTCTCCTCACAGCCACAGATATATGTTGGACTGTCAGCCATTTGAATGAGTGCTGAATAGGCTTTCGTGAAGGCAACTCCCAACCACAAATGACACAGAAGAGACGCTTCGCTTAAGTGCAGTCCAGCCAGAGGTCTGAGGTGCAGCAAAGGGTTGAGTCTGCAATCTGGTGCACCTTGTATGTGTGGCATTCCACTCAGCTAACGAGAGTGTGCATGCTAGAGTGCAAAGCTGTCTCGCAGCGTCTGTCCTTGAGAGAGGAATGGGGACGCAGTGGTCTTCTTGGTCTGACGTCCTAGCTGCCTCATCTGCGTCATCATTTCCTACGATACCACAATGGCCTGGTATCCACTGAAAAGTGATATGGCCTTTTTCATTCAAGTGACGTACGAGTTCCACAAAGTGAATGTAGTAACCATGGAGAACCAATAACAATATTGTGGGTGCATTCACTAGGTAGACAGAGACATGTGGCAAAGGAAGTATTGAGGATTCTGCTTGCACATCCATTAACACGACTGGACGCTCGGATGCATATGCAACCTGTTACATCAGCTGAGTGCCAACAAAAATTATTATGGTGTCGACATAGTGTCTACAGCAAAGATGCTCTTTACTATAATAACCACCAAAGAGCCACTGCGGAAATGTTTGAGAAATATCTATGCAAGCATCCACACACAAGCCACCCATTCAGTGATTTTCAACTCTCCTGTTGCAGTAACACCACGAAAAAAAATTATTACTATTTTAACTGTACCACCTGGTCCAAGCTTGTTTGGTTCTGCTGTCCCATTTTTTTTTTCCCCAAGTGTAATGTCACCATCTCAGACAAAGTTTTCCAGGAGAGAGTTCTCGAATGTCTACCTCGTAAGCCACTGCAGCAAAAAGTGACAAAGGCAGTGTTACATTTCTTAAAGACAACAACCCATTACCATTATTCAGTGTTAACTGATTCCTAGGCTGTAATGATGAATCTGTGCTGCGTATGAGTGTATTCTTTTATCTACCTCTCTCTCCATTGTTCCCCAAGCCGAATTTCTTGTTCTGATTAGCCCCAATGCTTGTCTCTTTAATTTTGTATCTCCATCTCCAGATGAGAAGCCTTGATATGAAGCTTCACAAACAATGGGCAGTAGCACAGTTTCCCATGTGGTTTGGGGTCCCCTTGGTTTACCTTAGGACGGACGCCCCGAATGCATTCGTTGAGGCAGGTGCCATCTTTGCGCTCGAGGCGCACAACCGGCAGGCCTGCCCGCGTCTTCTCCACTTGCACAGCTGCAAAGGGTTCCTGCTCCAGCAGCGCAGCCAGTCGCGGGTCAGCAGGGCGCACATTCTGTGGTACCACACTGATGGCAAACAACGGTGCCTCCGCAAAGCGTGGCGGCAGAGGACGCAGTGAAGACACTGGTAGCTGCTCGCTGTTGCCAAAGTCTATGAAGAGCACCAAGTACTTGCCATCAGGAGACCTTTCAGTCACCACCTGCACAGAAGAGCATGCCAGCACGCTAAAAAATTTTCCCACATACACACACACACAAAAAATCAAAGTTGCTTGCATCCATGAACGACGCTCCTTGAATGACAAAAAGTGAATTTATTGACATCTACAGCTGTTTGACACCGCTCTCTACTGCCGACTTCTCTGCTGGCAAGCATATGAAAGCAAACTGGTAGCAAGAACGAGTGCTGTTCTAGACTACTTGCAGAACACAGGACTATAGTTGAGGCTTACAGTTTTTAATATATGCCAATTTCGTATGCCCTTAAAAATAAAAATAAATGTGCTAATTTGATTGTTACTTCCACAAAAATATGATATGGCACTATAAATGTGGAAACCAGATTATAGGTGTAGTTAATATGTCTTCGTGTAATCACAAGAACAACCTACAAGGATTTGACCAAAATGAGGTAAAAGGTAAATAAATACGTGTATAATACAGACAGAAGAGGAAAAACTGGTGATGAAAGCGCCAAACAGACGACACAAGAGACACGGACGAGCACTGCATTGCTATTTTGTGCATTCCAACACTGCAACTAGGGGAATTCACGTTGCAAACTTTGCATATGAAATTGAATACCGAATATGTCTAATTATGTAACAAAGTTAAACACAAATGAGTCCATATGGCAAAAAAGGCTCGCTTATGTCATTTGACATGTCTAATGCCATTAAAACGGGATGTTAACCGAATGAGAATCTTGTAAACTGCATCTGGCAACTGCATCTGGTGCACAATGACAGTAATGAAAGAAAGGAACAACACTTCACCATATGCACATAATACAGTAATATCTCATCAACGCGAACGTGCATATTTAGAAAAATCGGCCCATTCGAAATTTTCCGTGGTACCGAACTATTCCCCATATGTTGATCTGTGCACTTACTGAACGGGATGGCTCAGAACCAAGACAGGCCATAAAGGAAGCCCCCCCTGGGCCATCATGCCGCCGAACGATATGTCAATAATCAAAGTTTTGTATTCAATACAGCATCTCGGTCAATTTTTCTGATATGATTCCCCGACACTGCTGAAACATCTGGAAAATGGTGCCAGTCAGAATGTTCCCTGTAACCTCACTTTCCTAGGCAATGGCAACCAAACAGCAACTTCGGTTGCCAACACCTGGCAAAGCAACTCTGATAAGGCCTTACAGCCAAGACGGTTGGAAGAAAGTTTACCGAAACCACCACAAGAAGTTTGATGCTTATCAAATGGCTCAGCAGTGATTTGCAAATGAGATTATGCGCTTGGGACAGACTGAGCACGAAGCACAGGACCATCCTGTGTACAACAGACCGTCCGTCTTGACGTGATAGCACACAACAAAGTCACTGTCACAGGTGGCTGTAGGCAGCATTTTCTTGTCTGTTCAGGAGTTTGGATACATCATTTTCAGCTACGGAAGCAATGAACTGTCATATACCTTTTTTCAGGCAATTGTCATTGATGCATATTTACATTAAAACGATCAAAACAACGCAACGAGAAAAGCAACACGCCGCACCAAAACAACGTAGCAGATAACACAGTGCACTCGGCATATGGCGGCATGCATTGGGGGCCACATGAGAATGACATCAGCTTGGAGGCCGCCACAAAAGGAGAGAGGACCTCAATTGTTTCCTTTGTGGTGTGTTTGCTTCATGTTCAAGGGTAAGGCTGGCACGAGAGAAAAAAAGAAAGAAGCAGTTTTCGAATGCTACCAAAGTGGAGGTGCTCAGCAACGGGAAAGACAAAAGATAGCTCAGTGAACTTTACTGTTCTTGTGCAATTCGGGGTTCCTGTCTCGCCGTGCATACTGACAAAATTACCTTTTTTGGGTACTTAGAGTGCATTTTCTTTCAGCAAATCGTTTCGATGAGAATGAGGACAGTTTTCAAAAATCTATTTTCTTCTTGCAATTTTCGCTATCTGATCCCCATGCAATTAACAAGAGTTTGATTCAATTAAATAATGCATATGCCTGCCAGGACCAGCAGATGAGTTTGAATTATCCGATTTTCTGTATTAATGAGCATCAAAAATGAGGTTTTACTGTACTATTCGAACTACTTGATTCGAAATTACCGACCAAATTACTACTCTTTTCGAATTAGATTCTAACCTAATCTTACTAGATTTTGCCCATCCATACGCAAAAACATTAAAAGCAACCACAACCTGCCGCTTGCGTGGCAGAGTGGCTCTTCTTTGAAGGATGGGAAAAAGAACTATGCAAACAATGCTTCGCAAATAACTGAAAGTGACGTTATCAAATGTGCTTTACAAACCTTGCATCAACATTGTGACCATAAAGTTAATAATTTGGAACTAATCATAAAAAGAAAAAAATAGTGGAGGCTTCGCCAGGAGGTGGCTAACAACAAACAGTTGGTTTCATCTGCACAGAAGCCTTTACATGGTCCATGTTAGCTAGGTCACCTAATACCGTAAAGAAACACGGCTACCTGGCCTCGGTACCAAGTGGCATCCTCGCTGAACAGTGCGCAGACGTAGTCCCCCTTGGAGTACTTTGCAACAGTCGACTGGGGGCTCTCACTCCTAACCCAGGTGTTCAGTGCCTCCATCATAGCCTGCAATTCCGAAGCCAGGCTCTGCTGCTGCAGGTACAGCACCTCTGGCGTCTTCCAAACGGGTATCATGGGGCACTTGGTCGTCGGAAGCTTTCGCTGCGGCACATGCAGAACCTTGGCATCCATCTTGGGTTGATGGCTCGCGAATGGTGGGGCAGGCGGAGAGGTACTGGGCTATAGGCAACACAAATGCACTGCGCGTTAGTTCGCTCAAAACAAGGCAGGATAACAATGAATCAAAGCAATTACTGCATACAAAGAAGCAATGTGGCGGCCGACTCATTCATCCTACCTGATATATTGCAGCTTACAGTAACTTAACAAAGTACGTCGAGGCTCGAGATCCAGTTGAATGCACACTAGAGATCCTTGCTTGCACAGAAAAGCTTATCGAATGCAATAATCAAGTATTAGGAGGCGGCTTGCTCCCTAACCTGACAACACTTGCCTCACGAGCCTACAGAATGCAGTATGAAGCAAACCAGATGCCTGCTGCAACGTAAAAACATGTGCTCCCTGTACAACAGGAACTTGCTCGTTTTCACATTTGCAAAGATACGGCTTTTTCGCATAGCATGAGCATCACTATGGTTAGCATTGACACCACAAACCCCGCTCCCCACCTTCTTTTTTGCGCGGTCTGACTTACTAAAGTTGGAAACAAGGAGCCAGGTATACATTTTGCATTACTCAGATTTCTTTTTCGCTCTCGGCACTTATACTACAAAAAGCAAATTATTACTTTCATTCGTGTTCCTTGGGGTGCTTCTTTGAAGTTTCACATAAGAATTCTAAAAAAATTGTTTGCCTAATTATTACTGCTTCAAGTCCATTCAAAACACCAGTGATCAGTCTATAATTACATATAATTATATATATATTATATATATAATATACTATTATAATATATATATATGTAAATTATTTTTTTATGAACCGCGGTATGCGTTGTGAATACTACATTAAAGAAATGTTAAACATAAGAGCACAGAAAATAATCACACTTTTAGTGGTAACAAAAAAAGTTAACGAGATTTTGCCATAAATACTGTAACATGTTTAAGCAGGACCTTTGTAGATTGCACAGGCAAAGTTTTGTGGTGCTACTTAAAAGTAACATTTTATATCCTTGTATGACAGACAGTTTTAGGTAAGCAACAAAAGTTTGAGAGAACCTCACGTGCTTCATGAAGTTCCACACAATTCGTGATCTGCCTTAGAACAGATGAAAACCTTTCTTTGGGGAAGAACTTTGCTTCACAGAATAGTTGATTTTGAAACAGGGTAAATTAAAACACTTTTCCTCGTTTCTAACTGTAGCATTTATGGCAATGACCTGTGTGTGCATACATATTACATAGTGAAGAGTTAAAATGAGGTTTTCACCCTTAAAACACAAAGGAAAAAGTTTGAAAACGCTTAAGGAGGGTTTTTTAAGGTGTGAAGCTTGAAAATAACCCACAAAGTAAAAAATAAAAATAAGGTCACTTTTAGTCAATATGATAAAACTCTTAAGGGGTTAATGAGCTTTCATAACGAAAGCGGTACGTTGTTGCCATTTGCAAGTCACTGGCCCCAGATAAAAGCACACAGAGGCACTATTCCCTAGCGATCACTTTCGATACTGCTGTCACTTTCACGATTCTGCATCGGCCTTGCCGAAACATACAGCCAACAGTGTTCCTAGCACCATGTGCAGATAGCGAGCTTGGCAAAGCGGCAGAAACGCTGGTGGCCGATTACGATGAAGCATTCGATGCTGAGTCATGTGAAATCTCATGGAAGTGATAGTATCTCTGAGAATTATTGGCTGAAAATACCGCTCTAAATTAGATCATAGTCGGGCATAAAACGAAGCAACAGCAACCGTCGCAAAAACATGCTGTGTTCCAACTGTGCAAATGCAGTTTTAGCTTTATATTTGATTGTAACATGCAGGCAATTTTTGGATACATTTTCTCAGAAGAAAGGTGAGCGTTACATTCAGATAAATATAGTACTTTTTACTTTGTTACCTCTAGCAAATAAGCAAAATGAATGGGTTGTGGCTAGAACAGCACCATAAATGCCGTGGCTAACAAGGTAATTTGCAATATGATAACACAGAATTGCCTTACGGGAGTGGCTCGACCAGCTGCAGGTTTTTGTGGAGAAGGCGACACCACAGGTTCCCCGGCGGCGGCGAGACCACAATTCCAGGGAGCCAGAGCAAACATGCCCATCTTTGTGCCATCTTCCTCTGAAGTGGCAGTTCCTCGAACTGTGCCGCCATCAATAGACTTGACTGAGAAATTGAGCAGCTGTCCAACTCTGAAGGATGTGGGGTCTGATGCCAGCACACAAACAGCTGCAGCAGGCACTATCAAGAGTGTTGGTGCAAGGGGAAAAACGTCCGTATTGGATTCATCGTTTCCGTAATCCAAGTATCGTACTGTGTGCCCAGTGGCAGTTTTCTCGGTTACGCAGGCCCGGTACCACCGCCCGTCTTCCGTTGATCGGGAAGCAACAAAATCACCACAATTCACCCTGAAGAGAGAACAGAACAGTTAAAATTGGGTGATGAATGAGCAAATCACTGCATTCAAGTTGATGAGATTGAAAGAAACATTCATGTAAAATGCGGGTCAAGAAACAAGCTTATGCACAGCTGCCATTCACATTGTGCATCGTAGCTTTGAATCACGCAAACTTCATTTACCTTAAACCCCCCCGCCCCCCCATAAGAACAAATTTCTGGTCCCACAGAGAACAAATTAATGAGGCTCACATACCATTGAACCTTGTTAATCCATATCTGATGGGGACGTGATAAACTTCACACTAAACATTGGCAGGCACTAAACAGCAAATATACTATAATTTGCATCTCTTTACACATGCCACAACAAAAAGACAGAGGGGGGGGGGGGAAGAAAAAAAAGAAAAGAAAAGTTATGCCAAAAACATCACCTTAAATGTGCGCAAGACGTTTCTTTTCCCTTTTTTTTTTAAATGCTGTTAAGAACAATTCCGGCTTCATTGCACAGTAACACCACTAAGTACAAGTTTTTCTTCGTGGGTGATACCTTTCCTCTGTTGGATGATACTAAGTAGCTTCTGAAACCTCGGTATGGAGCATAGTACAATGTAACAACACGCTCAGATTTCTCTTTGCGTGTATGTAAGCTTGCAGTTTCTGCTGTGTGAGAGCCAATGTAGCTTCACTGAAGCACTACCCGCAGCTGCGTAATGCCGATGATCCTATGCAATTTCTGTGCAGCATGTCGCCTACTAAGCACACACTGGCCTTGTGCCAGAATGCTTGCTGTACGTATGCGTTTACTTGCACACTGCCTCGCATTTCATGTCTGTCTGTACAGAGAGTTGTATATGTGTATATGTGTTCACACTGCCCTTGGCCATACACAGAGTGCACGAGAGCAGCAGGTAGTTTGCTGAGCCAATGTGGCAACTGCAAGCTGCTTTCATTTCTGCTTCTGCAAGTGATGCCCACTTAAATGAGTCTTGCTTGAGGAGGTGGCAGAGAATGACAGTGTGTTTCGTTTATCACCTATTAAAAGTGTGCAGTACACTTCAAACAGCCCTGCAGACCACAGTACACATGCTGCCAAGCACATGAAGGTGAAGATACCAATCACAATGGGGTTGGCGGCAATACATCACACAGGCACACTTGTCGGCAACTGCATTCTTTGATGAGGCTGCCAAAATGCCTCCACATAAACATAGACCGTCACATGGCACGGAGCTTCACGCCCGTTGTACTGAGCAAAAGAAGTAAGTAGGGCCATCGAAATAGGTGCAGCCCAGTGAGCACCAGAAGAGACTGCCAGTCAG
Organism: Dermacentor albipictus; assembly: GCF_038994185.2. Taxonomy (NCBI): domain Eukaryota; kingdom Metazoa; phylum Arthropoda; class Arachnida; order Ixodida; family Ixodidae; genus Dermacentor; species Dermacentor albipictus. Next base: position 398,790,102 of record NC_091821.1, read on the forward strand.
AACAAAGGAAGGACCCTAAATAAAGCTCCAATTCCTCTCCTTTATCATTCCCTACCTTTGTTTGGTGTACGGCCCAGGCAATGTCTCAGTCACTACTAGACTGCATCCTTGTGAAACCTCTGGTTTGCAATAAACATTGTTCTTTGTAAAAGCCATCAAGTCTATTATGAGTGTCACGAAGTGCACTTTAAATCACGGTCAAGCCCTACTAGGATCAAATTTCCCGATTGTGTTTGGCTTCTTTACGTAAAGGGGGCAAGGGCGAGGGCGGGGGGGGGGGGGGAGCAATCAAGGTTGAGAATTTCGATCCAGATCTGGCTCGATTGCGATTTAACAAGCCTTTATGGGGAAAAGCAGGACGAGATTGACAGCAGAAATGTAACCATACCAAGGAATGTTCATTCATGCATTGAAGCATTAAACTAGTGTCAGGGCAAACAAAGTTATTGCCATATAAAGTCCCTGCAAAAGACTGAGGCAGTACTAGCTGTCTAAATTTCACATAAGAACCCTTCCCTTTTCTTTATATTCTATCGACAGTACCACCAAGTCTAATCTGCAAAGTTCCCATGTGTAGATTAAGAAGCCACAGCTTGTGCCTCCCAAAATCACCTTTTGTCTCTATTATTTCACCCTTAAGACAATAGTAAACTGTAGGCTTTATGCAATCAAATTTAGGGGATGCAAACCACCAGGCGTACAAGAGAATGCAAAAAGGTGTACAAAAGAACTCAAGCAGGGCATGGGACTTCAGCAACACAAAGAGGCTTGGGTGCGCTATTTCTAAAACTCCCTAATAGAGCAATCTTGAAAGTCCTAGGACGTCCTCCAGTTGAACCTGCCAGAGACTTGGTAGGTGGCATACAAAAAAAAAGTGTATGCCGCCACACGACAGCAGATGATCACTGAGAAAAGTGAGTTGGCCCTAGGGAGTTCACTACCCAAAAGGGTTGCTGAATCATACAATCCCCAGCAGAAGCAGTTGACTTACTTGTGAGTAACACCCTTGACACCAAGCTTACTGCCCTCATCCTGGAGCCTTTGTTCAATTTCGACCAAAGAACCAGCAACATTGGTAGTCATGGCGAGGCACCACACCGTGTTCCTGGCAGACACTGTCACTTGCATGCGCAGGCTCTCGCCAGGCTTGACAAGGCTCAGCAATGACTGCAGGCGCTGGGGACGGTGCAGGCAAGACCACGATATGACAAGTGGTATCACAATTCACATTTACGCTGGCACTGCAATGAGGGTTATTATGGAACATTTGACTCAAAATTCAAGAACGATTCAAAGATTTCTAGGCTGCCAAGGCCAAAATTCAAGGAGGGAGAAACGAAACTTAAATGTACACATACACTGAAAAATATTGAAGTCTTTCTTTTTTAGCTCCTATTTCTTCCAGCCAAGCAGCTGCTGAGCTGAATACATGCTTCAAACTCTTCAGGTCACTTTTCTAAATCCATTTTCTCAATGTAATAACATCAACGCATTCTGGCTTAATAGTTCGTAGTGTCAGACTTCACCCAAAGATACTTGTGTTAAAGCCAAATGACTGAAATTTACTTTCCTACAGAACCTAGAACTTAGGAATTTCTAACCTAGGGCACAAAAATGGAGCCACAATGAACACAGTGTGAACATTTTTTTTTTTTTTAAAGCTAGATATGGTCCAGTGAAATGTTTTTTAAGGAATCGCGGGGAAAAAATGTAACAGCATTTATGTAAGGCCACAAAACACAACAGCAATGTCAGAAACAGCTCTATGAGTTTGCGGTGCCGCATAGGTTATTCACGAACTACCAAGCACAAAATGGCGACCCGTAGGAGACAACGAAACTTTGAATGGAAGAGAACTTTGCCTTGAGGCCTTGAGGCATGGCTTCATGGCAGCGCATGCCACACCGACGTGAGGCCATACTTCATGGTGAAATTTGCATATAATATGAAACCCCATGTTGCTGCAAAATTTTTTGAAATTTTGGTGCTGGTAGTATATGCGCAAAAATCGTGCAATCATATTATACGATACTGTAGAACTGTGCTTTTAGCTCCTCGAAGGCTCCACCTGGGCAACTAGGGATGCTGTTAGTGGAGAGCTCTAGATTAATTGCGACCGGGGGTTCTCATATACACTAAAGCCTCGATACACTTCACCTTCACCTTCTCCAGAATGTAGTTGCTGCCCCAAAGAATTGGACTTGCAAATGCACATTTAGCAATTTATAAGGATGAATGGGTTAGCACCCCAGAAAGCTCAAAGATGGGGGGAAAGAACTCTCGGAGAGCTATGTGCAACGCCTGAAGTTTTTACACATGCTTACCACTTGTGCAAGTGGTATAAACTCCTGTTTTTGGTAAATAGTAAACCCATGTGCAACTACGTAAATTGTTTCGTAGCAGCATATCATACTAAAAGGCCATATATGAGGCATGTTCAAGAAGTATTGAACCTTCTTCTTTCCCACGTAAACCTATGAAATGCAGGAAGCTTCCTTCAGTGAAGATCTAGAGGGGCCATTCAAACACACTGCGTGAATTTTTTCTGCCTGTAGAAAGCGTCAGTTGCTGGCAGTCGGCCTATGAGTGAGGGCGTGTAGTGAGTGCTCGTCGGATTCCAGCAAGTTGCAAAATGACAGAAAAACATCAGCAGCGATATTGCATCAAATTTTGCCAAAAGCTTGGTGATACCTAAATGGAAACCATTTGCAAGATTCAACAGGTTTTCGAGGATGATGCCGTGAGCACTTCACAGATAAAGTAGTTGTACGACTGCTTCAAAGGTGGCCGCACATCACCGGACAGCGAAACACATACAGGCAGATCCTCAGCAAGCCGAAATGAGAATGTCATTGAGCAAGTGGTCATAGAGGACCATTACATCGCAGTCCGAGAACTCGCAAATGGGATAGGAGTAGGTATTCAATAAGTACAATGAAGCAGAAGCAACTAGGTCTGGAAATCATGCAGGACCTGCTGGACAGGACCTGCTGGACAGGACCTGCTGGAAAGGACCTGCTTGGACCCAAAAACCAAGATGCAGTCGTCCCAGTGGCATCACAGTGAAAACATCCAACACCTCCGAGGCCAAAGAAAGCACAGCAGGTCCACAGCAATTTCAAGGTCATGTTGACCGTTTTCTTGGACTCGTGTGGAGTGGTGCATTATTAGTACGCACCACAAGGCCAAACAATCACAAAGGAATACTACCAGGAAGTACTCCATCACCTTCATGATGCTGTGCGGTGCAAACGACCAGATCTGTTGGCCGCAAAAACTTGGCAGCTCTATCACGATAATGCAGCCGCCCATTCAGCGCATGTGATTCAGACTTCATTCGCCAAACACAACATTTCTGTGGTTCATCAGGCTCCCTACTCCCCCAATATAGCTCTGTGTGACTTTTGGCTATTTACTAAGCTGAAAATGCCGCGGAAAGGAACCTGATTAGAGTCAAAGAGAAGACATGCAGAATGCGACAGCCCGGCTGATCACCATTCCAAAAGATGCAGTCCAGAAGTGTTTCCAACAATGACAGAAGCGCTAGGAGAAGTGTGTGCTTTACCAAGGAGACTACTTGGAAGTGGATTGGGGTTTTGTACATCCTAATCAAAAATGTATTTCTGCTGACCAAATGTTTAATACCTTTTAAACACACCTCGTACACTACCCGACTGCTTTTTCAGACACCCAAATTTTTTCAAACCTGCTTGATTATTCGAACTTCCCTGCAATACCACCAGCAATTCCATAGAAACAATGTATAACAGCACCTGAAATTTCGGATGCTATATGGTGTCTCACTCAATTTTTCAGACTAATCTGCATGCACAATATCGAAAACATGACAGCTGCAAGCGCGGCTGCCACCACTTACTCACTTTCGCATATGTGCCTTCTTGTGACCGTAAAATTTCTTTGGGTTCAACAGGGAATGAAGAAAGGAAGCACACTTTCTTTTATCTGCCCTGAACACAAACCTTTTGTGGATTACACAGGCATTTTATTTGCGATTCTTTACCTTTAGACACAACACACAAGCAGCAGCAAACTCACAACATCAAATAATGACTGACTTTTTCAGGGACATTGCTGGTGCTGATTTCGCCTGCTTCAGGAACACATTTGCATGAATTTGATCAAAGCAAGCACTCTGGTTTGTATGGCACCTTGCGCTGCCGCAAAAGGGCGACGCAGGTACAATGCACTTCTCGAGTGCTTTCTTCTGGCTCTCTTTCTTTTTGCATTCTTGCGAAGCCCCATCTTTCAACAGCTCTAAAACCTTCACAAACAAGCTATTTTTTGTAATACTGAAAGAAATGTTTGTAAAATCGCAGTACGAGTCCAAATTTGTAAACATTACAATAAATTCACAAGAGTTAGCAGGTATGCTTCCAAATGTTTAGCACCCACTGCAATACGTTTCAAAAGGTGTCGAACAATTTCAAAGCGAAAGGGTCAGAACGGTTGTATGATTTGCATAAAACGTTGCCACATCAGCAAGAAGTTGTCAAAGCTAAATATAAAAAAAAGCAAGTGTAACGGGGGGAGTCTTAATAGCAAATAGTAAATAAGTCTTTTTCCAAGTGCTATTATTTAGATATTTTCATGCAAAAATGCAAGGTGTTCCAACATTTTTTTACAATGCCAGCAGTGCACAAGGTTTGATTTGCAAAATTTCTCAATGGCTGAGGCCGCAGCAGTGTTTCATGTTCTCCTGTCGTGTCGTCATGATGCCACAAATTGCAACCTTGACAGCACGACACTGGCCATTTTAGGCTGCATTTTGCAAATTCAGCAGAGCACTTTCTTCTTACATGCTAGCTTAACCCGTTCCTTATATACAGTTGATACCAGATATATCGAACTACAAGGGAATTGCGAAATATTTCGATATATCAATAATTCGAAATATAAAATATGTATCTTAAGCTTATCTGAGATCATTGCATGTCTCGGACAGTTTTCCCGAGATCAAGAAAAGTGGGAACTTACCGATTTCCTCCTTCAAGGCCATGTGGAATGCACAAGAACCAAGATCTTTTCATAGTGGTAATACAGCTCTCAGAAAGTATATATGATAGGTGCACTTTGAGGCAAGTCTCTGCTCTGCTGAAGTTGTAAAAAACAGCAAAATTTATTTTACCTTCTTTTTTTTCTGATTGGTTATTCAGACATTTTGGTGGCCCGGTCCGTGTTTGAAAAATCTATCAGCGAATGTGTCTTATTTTGTGCAAGTGTAGTTTGGGATTACGAGGTAATCAGAAACAATTTTCTTACCGGAAGAGTTGGAGTTGAGACACCTGCAGGTTTTAAAGCAGCTGCCACTATAGGTTCTTTAGTGTCCAGACCAGAATGCCATGCAGCCAAAGCAAACGTGCCCATTGTTTTGCCATCCTCTTGGGAGGTGGCAGTTCCTCGAATTGTGCCATCAGCATCAGCAGACTCCACAGAAAAGCTGAGCAGTTGCCCAACTCTGAAGGATGTGGGGTCCGTGGTGAGTAGGCGCACTGCAGCAGCAGGGACAGCCAGGTGTGCAGGTGCAAGGGGAATTAGGTCCGTGTCAGACTCGTCATTTCCATAGTCCAGGTATCGCACTGTATGCCCGCTGGCGGTCTTCTCAACCACACAGGCCCGGTACCAACGCTTGTCTTCCAACGATTTGGAGGCGACGTAATCCCCACAAGTCAGACTGCGAGGATGATGGAGAATATTGGATTACAGCAGATGCCCCATTTATAAGCATCACGGGAACACCTTCAAGGTGTAAGTGCCCAAATTATGGATTAAGAAGTAGTTTAGCAACCATTTTGTGCTGCCTATAAATGCCTATTTTCATTTTTAGTGCCTGAAAATGCACTTTTTGGTTAGAACTTCCTTGACACCTGGTACCAATAGCAGACACTACTGTCTAATGACAACGTGTTTGGCAATGAGAACTGTTAAATAAGCGCTTGCACTGTCAACAATAGATAAGCTTTTGAGGGACCTGCTCACCATCTGCTTAGCATCTGGTTCATCATTTAGTTTGTAATGCCAAGGGAAAAGATTGCCACAACTGCTACAGTGCAGACAGGGATATTGTGCCAGCCATGCGGAAAGAAGGTAAACAGACATCTTTCATGTACTGTACTTGCAGTATGAGACATGACAGGGCAACTTTAAATAGGAGACCTCTTTGCCTACCTACCCCTGAGGGCTTGCCCAAATCTGTATAAAGCTTATGTTATTCAAAACAGTTCAAAACCGACATATTTATTTATGGTACCTTCAGCTGAATACTTAAGCATTATGACCCAGATTGCAATGATGCGGAGTCTGCTCGAGATTGGAGAAAGAAAACGCATGCCCAAGCCGAACATATAGCCGCTTACCAGAGCAGTCTGAGGCTGGAAGAGGAAAACAAACAAGGCATGCAGGTGGCGAGCTCGGCTCCGAGGCATCTTCTTACTACCACTGCGACAGATGCCTCACCAACAGTGCAAGCTCTAGGGGCCAAGTGACTGGAACTCTGCCAGATCTCGGTTACACTCCCAGGTTGAAGGTAAGAGCCGCTACGAAGCCCTGAGCTGGGGCACGACACTCAGAAAGAATCAGCTGAATGCCTTCCAAGTGCTAAATTTCCACCAGCTAAAACTAAATGAGCACTCTGGAGCACTAAGAAATGGCCAGCCGAATGTTCCATTAGTGAAGTTCAAGTTCTGAAGTTCAAAGCTTATTCAAGATGTATGAATAGAGTTGGACCCGTTTAAAACAAACTCGACAGCACTGAAAAAACTGGTCCTTATATCAGTAGTTCATTATATGTGAGCTCACCCATAAAAACACTGAAAAGTTAAACGCACTAAAGTTGGCGCCAGCAGTTAAAATTCAGCATCACGTTGGTTTTGTCCCTAGTGCATCCCCACAGCTAGCTGCAAATTTTTGTTAGAAACGTCCATCTAACAAACAAAATGCAGCTTCGTATAGCTCTTTCAAAACAGTGCCTGGCTCTGATCACCTGTCATTTCGAAACTGGAAGTGCAGCCGCCATTTTTTATTCGAGAGCTATATACAGCCGAACCTATTTATAGCAATATTCAAGTGGCCACAAAAATTTCATTGCTATAACCGACAATTGCTTAAAAAAGAAAAGCAAAATAGGGGGATGGCAGAGCTGTTGTAAGAAAACTATAATGGCGGGGAGGTCAGTGCCCCTCCCGACCACCTTCCTCCATTTGGCTGCTGATTGTGTTGACCAGTTTAACTGTTTAACTATGCTTCTTGCACGCCTCGATCACGTGTAACAAGCCACGGCTATCAGCGTTCCGAGAATGGCACTGCTATAACAACTGCACAGAGGGGTCACAATTGGCAAGCTCCACTGAGGCGTTGCTTTGGTGGTCTCAAAAGGAGCCTTTTAAAAAATGCAAGAAGTTTGCCATGGCAAGCTCTCAGCTTGAGAAATCCAGAAGAAATGCTGCGGCGAGATAGCCACAAGCATCTCCCCAGGTTCTTCTCAGTGGCTTTCACAAGAAAACCCCATGTCCATCGGACTTTCTTGCTTTACGCAAGCTTGCCGATGTCCTTGCCGACATTCTCTCTAGCTGCAACTGCACATGTGGTGGCTGCACGCAGTCGCACGGCCATATCTTGAGAGCGATCTGCTTTGGGGGCAGAGTCTATACTCACAGACAACTTTCTGTGGCAATGAAGGGAAAGCTACGGTAGCGTGACTGCTGCACATGTATTACAGCACCAAGTAGTCTGGCAGTGTTCGACAGTGCGTTTGGTTGCTCGGAATAGATGCTGAATCGACGCAGCTTCCACATGCGACGGTTTCGCGTTTTCCTAAAGTGGAAGGAAAAAGCCGAAAAATAAGTAAACTGTTACACTCAGTGGTGTGTTCTGTCTTATTTAACTGTCGCTAGTAAGGTGTTTATGTTTTGTCTTCCCCAGCCTAAACAAACTTGGATTATAAAATGCAGGACTCTTTCCGAAGCACTGTAACTTGTGCGTGCTTTGCCTCCGTAGCTTTCCCTTCATTGCTACAAAAAGTTGTCGGCGAGTATAGTTGTGTTCGCGGCTCGCAGCTTTGTGTGTGCTCTGTGTTCTCGGCGCTCACTTTGCGTTGAAGCGATAGACAGCATGAATGTAGCTCGCTGGTTGCCACGTTTCCTCACACTAGTGTTTTGACGACAAGTGTCTGCAGTCATAGGGCGTGATGTGTATGTTTGCTGCGCTGACACTACGCTTAATATTTTAGTTAGCAAGCGAATGTTTACAAGTTGATACGGCCGATAAAAGTACTATCCTTAGTTCACATGGCTGTCTGCTAATTTGCTATCACAATTGATGCTTTGCTTTTCGGGCAAAACGTTTTTTTTTTTCTTTTTTTCATACTACATCTTGGAGGCTATGCTCTTTATCTACAAGGTGTTTGGCCGAGAAGCAGCACCAGATAATGTCTTTAACACGGCGGCCGTGACGTTTATCGGTGCTCGCGGTACCAAAAAGCACAGCCTTCGAGATTTGTGGCTATTACTCAAAGGAAAGCACCACTGTGATACATGTTTGGACGCCACCTATGCATACAGTGGAAGTGAGCAGTGTGCGGCCGATGCATCTACAAAAGTACAACAGAGACCAACATCGCAGCAGGTTGTGAAGCCTTTCGAGAGTCCATTTTAGAGCGGAGTTCTTGCTCCTGTGTCGCGCATCGCATGCGGACAGTCACGTTACGGCACTTGCGCTGCATCAGCCAAAATGATGCACCCGCTAGACTTCGACGCTGGCGTTGTCAGCTGTTTTCATTGGAGCACGCGCAGAGGGATCCTCAATCCCCGTGCCGTTTTAACGGCTGCCTGCGACCGTCGGCGAAGCGGCGTGGGTACATTTTTTTTTCCACGCCATGCATTGTGGGTCGGCACAACGAACATATGGATGGAGCAAGAGCCATCATCTATGGAGCCATCTTGACATCGGGCATGTCGGGCCGCGTTAGCCGTGCTTCGCCAGTGCTTCGAACTATAGACATTCTCGCTAAGTGACGTAGCGTGTGCGTGCTCACGCTATGTTGGACTATATACGCACATTAACCGAGCTATTTCTTTCTCTGACTTTCATTAGTTCACATTTTGTATAATTCGAATTTTCGTAGCATTCCCGTGGAACTCGAATTAACAAGCTTTTGCTATTTAATGAGCTAACAGCAGAACCACAAGTCCAGCCTTATGAGCGAATATAGGATGCATGTGCCTTGCACTTGTTAGATTAGCGTCACGTGTTATACTGCACAGATTCTTTGAACAATTTCACGAAAACAGCATGGTTTTAATCGTGCACAGGCATCTCCGTCAGGCAACGTCTTACATTGAAGCCACTGGTGGCACCACCACCGCCCGCTACCCCTCTTCTAGCTCACTTTATCCTAGCAGCACTGTGGAAGCAGCAGGGATTTTTTTGATTTCCAAACGACAAAAGCGGGGCACTTATTGCTGCCATCCATGCTGGCGCATAAAAACACAATGAGACGCACATTGCTGTTTTTCCCGCCCTTACACTTGTCTCCTACGAGTGCATGCGTCTTGGGTAGCAACATCTGGATTAACAGTCGTGTTTCATCGCCATTATATAGGTCGATGCCAATGTTGTCCAGGATGTTTCCTCCGCCCACTTCTGCTTCGCTGCCTTGTCAAGTGAAGTTCCCTCACCAGTGAAGGCTTCGTAGACAATGCCGTGACTCCCTCTGAAGTGCTGTACCCAGCCGCAACCTGGCTGGTAGTCCATATTGTTGACGAGTAGGGCAAACTGCTTTGCCTTTGTGCCCCAAATTGGTCCAATGATGGCCAACTTCATGGCATGGGTACTTAGAAATCATGCGTAGAAGACCTCTTCCACCTCCCTATAGGCACCTTGTCAAACGCGTTTGCACCCGTTGTCTATTGAGCAGTTTTCTTTGTCGAACTTCTCTGCCAAGTGCGTGATTGTTGACACTATCGGTTGCAATAGTCTGTACTTCTTCACCAAGTCACACCGTTTTTTACCGTCTTTGTAGTCCTTCACAATACTGCACTTCGTTTCCAAATCTATAGCAGTGATGTTTTTTTTCACCGCCAATGTCATGCATTCCCGATGATCAGCGGGCAAATCAGCCATCTTCCGTTTCGCCGGCGAGTAAAATGAGGTGGAGAAACCACATGGCCAGGAACGATTTCAATGCAACCAACAAAGATGAGCACAAGCGACTGGGAGCACCACTTACTGTCAGCGCAGCTGTCGCGATCCATTCGTGTTTCGAAGGGTGGCACAGCATCGAGCTATGGGTGCAGCCCATTCGTGTTCGGAGGAGTGGAAGGGCGACGGAAGGGAAGTTCACGAGGCTGGCGATGCGGAGAAGGCTAGAAAACAGGTTACATTGTGCGAGCGTGTGGAAGCCGTTGAGGCGGTGGCTGAGGGTGCAGCAACTCGAACTTCTCATTCTTTTTTCTTTTCAAGGATTTCACATTCCTTTACTTTCCTGCACGGACATCCAGCAGCCAGACTTCATCGGTTATAACAGATAATGTGACATGGAGGCATTGTAGTAAGCTGGCTATTTCATCATAGTAATCATACAGAAGTTGATGGTGCAGCAGCTTCTCACTGTTATAACCAATATACTGTTAGAACCGGTATTGTTATGGGTGGGTTTGTCCGTACTTTACCACCACCAAGACATAACTGTATTCTACACAAGAAAGCGAAGTGTTCTAGTCGACTGGAAGCGTAAACTTTGGAAACTACCGCAGCATGCTGCCATTCTGCGTAAGGTCTTGGACATTGTGGTCTCGGCATCACAACTGCTCGTCAGCCACCCAACAGCCGTAAAATTACGTTATCTATGTTGCTTCTGGTGTAAAAAAAATTTGATGTACAAAAGGTAGAATGTCACTGCGAACTGCTATCAGCAATTGACAATGCGTAAACGAAGCAACACCGAACCATGATCTGACAACAGCATAGTAACCGCCGACCCTTTCCAACATTGCATGGCTGCAGCAACAGTAACAATAGGAACGCTTGAGCAGCAGTTCCCATGGAGGAACTAGACGAGTTCCGAGTTGTTGAAATAAGCGAAATGAACGGGGTGATGCGTGGACAACTGCGCAATATGAGTGCCACCATCATGGTATCCAATATCACACCAGTGCATGTGCCAGTGCATGCCCCGCACCATGCGGTTTATGCTGTGTGCCTCCTCCCTGGAGGCATGCTTTCAGAGCGAGTGACCTTCTTCACAGCTTCCGAAATCTGTGTACGGCGATTGCTCATTAATCTCGAAGGCCACATTATCATCACGGTTGGACTGGAGCAGAATGCACTGCTGTGCTTTGGTACTTTGCGTGTGCCCTCTTTTTACTGTGACCAGACTTGAAGCGTTTGCTGTAACAGTACGGCGATTAAAAAAATGTTCAATATATCTGGAAGCAGCTTCAATAGGCACGGTCGGAAAATTGTAAATGCACTAAAATGTGGTCATCATAGCGGATAGATCGTTATATCTGGGGTCGTCATAAGTGGGTTTGACTGTACACATACACTTCAGGAGGAGGCCAAAAGGCAAGATGCCTGACGAGGCCCATCACCCTACAAACAGTCACAGCATTTGACACTAAATAGTAATGCCACTTCACAACAGAGCAAACATACTCTGATGAAATCTCAAAATAAAATCACTTTCAAAGGGCACAGATTCAGCATCACCACCTAGTGCCATTTACACTGAATACATTTCCTACTTCCAGTTTAAGCAACAACCATTCTATAACACATTTTTTTTATTGTTTGAAAGAAGTACATTCATAAATAAGGTTTTCAGTGTGTTTGCCAATGTCAAGAAAATGTATTAACTGGAGTTGAACTGTTTGTGCGCCATAGATTGTTCTTATCTGCATTCTACAAGAGACGTGCCTAAGCATAGTGTGCAAACGTGACTTTAGGTGAGAAATAATTTCACATTTGTTATTAGTTGCTTAGCACGTTATTGTTGCTCTTAGTACCAGAGTTTGCAGTCCACTTACCCACGAGCAACATCCTTGTTGCCAGGCTCTTTTCCTTCTTGCTGCAGGGACTCCTCCACTTCAACCAAGGCACCAGCAACTTCAGGAATCATGGTGAGACACCACACTACATTTTTTGCAGACACAGTCACTTGCATGGGCAGGATGTCTCCAGCCTTGACCACATTCAGTATCGACTTCAGAGGATGTCGCAAGCGAGAGGTCACTGTATTTGTAGCTGGGGCTACAATCGGCGTAGCCTTGGGAGTAGATATTGCTCCAGGGGCAGATGCTGCTATGCGCTCAGCGAATCCTTTGGCCACTAGCTGCTCATTCAAACTCTGTCCACCTACAGTAGGAAGATGATGATTAATTAGATTTTTTTTGGTGCAGCTGGCTGCTCACACTGTAATATGGCACACAAATCTGTAAAATCTTTTCAGAACATCCCCACCCTGGAGTGCCATTCTCCAGTTCAGCCTTCAGTCATGCTTGATTCTGTGCAGCAGTCATCACCAACACTGTCGGTTACCTGCCCTGGCACTCTTTGTACAAAAAAAAGGCACCCCACATGCCCACCAATTATAAAGGGGTGTACACTAAAACCTTGTTATAACAAAGTTGAAGGAGGAACCAAAATTACTTATATCTATTACTTTGTTATATCCATTATTGCTATTCACTGCAATATATGCCCAATGGGGTGTGCAATTCTAAACATGGAAATAAGAAGCAACACTGCCACGCATGCAATGAAATTTAAATGAAACAACAAAAGAATCTACGGGGTGTGCAACACGTGGCATCTTAGCACCTGACATGACAGCCTTTAGAGAGCTGCCTCTGTTCCATTATGATGGTCTTCTGCTTCCACTTTTCACATGGCTCGTCATGGTCGAGTAGCACATGGCATACAACATGGCACTGCACTGTGTGATCAACGAGGCAAGCAAACTTCGCCATGCTGGCTTTGGCTTGTGGTCCCCAGGATTGCACTGGTTCCAACGCGACCTCGGAGGCCACGCCCAGCTGCCAGCTCACGTGGCGCGCCGCAAGCAGAGGGAGAAGTGAATGCACAAATCTTTTGCACCGCTGCGCATACTGGCTCGCATAGGTAGGCACGAGAAAGGCCTGAGCGTGACCCCAGAGATTGCACTGGGGGATATCTCGCAGGTCAAGCCCTGCTGCAGCTGCCAGCGTGCCGCGCCACAGATAACGAGAGAAGTGAATGCATCGTTTTTCGCACCACCATGCGGTATGACGCGACTTGCGCAGGCTTGCGTGTGACCCCCCCGAGATTGCGCCGGGGATATCTCAGAGGCCCCACCCAGCTGCACCTGTTTGCAGTATAAGTGAATGCACTAATCCTTCACCAGATGTGCATAACCGTGCAGTGAGGGTTGGCTCACGCACGTGAAGATCCAACATCAAATTTGAACTGCACGCCATGGTGACATTCACCAGGCAAAGTGCTGTGGGCACACCTCGCTACGCCTTCACAGTGCAAGGCATTGAAGAAGGAGCGGGTGCACCATAAAGGTGTTCAAAGGTGATCTTTGATTGCCAATAATTCCACTTCTGCTGAATGCATTGAAGTACTTGTGGCAAAGTACTTTGAAAATTTTCTATTTTGTGGGGATGCGCGACTCTCGCGCGTCCCGATGTTTTTCCCGCATAGCGCGTCTCCTGTAATCCGGCTTCGCCGCGTGGCCTGCATGATGCTCGCGGCGGTCGATGTGGTTGGGGCGCAGTGCGAGAGATGGCGCCAGTGTTGCGCTGCTAACGCCGCCTCACGGCAGGGTTACTTGGGGACACAGGGCAGAACGGGCTTGCTCTTTCCCGGGGGGTCGGCTAACAGCGAGGACGTCCCGCGCGCGCACGCCGACCCATGCTCCTGCGAGACCGTCTCGCGTGGCCGCCTTCGAACGCACCACCGTTGGCGTGACCGAACACGCGAACGACCAGGCGTTGGGATCCAGCATGGGGCGAACATATTCGCTCGTTTTCCGGTCGCGGTGAGTCGGACTTCTAGATTTGTCACGCGCCCATCGGCATGTTTTGTGGATAGCAACTCGGCTAGCAGGCATTGATCTATGAAAGGTGCAATAAATGCCCTTGTGATTGTTTGCACTACTGTGTTGTCGTTCCTTTGTCCCAAGAGCATACGGGAGAAGAACCCCACAATTTCAACTTCAAATGCAGTTCTCAACTTTGATAAAAAAAGTGGTTTAGGGCCCCTTAAGATTTTACCTTTACTGGCACATTTCCCATGGTTTGGAAATGAACCAAACCATCTCACTAAGTCGAGATTCAAACTGTGGCTAGCTGGGCAAAGAAAATGGCTGACACGCACCTTTATTTGGCTTCAGTTCCACTTCATGAAAGCCCTCCGAAAACCTGCACACAGTGGCAACCATTGTGCCATTTTGGATCAGGGAAGCAAGCAGGGAAAATGCTTCTTCAGGCCAGCCAGCCGATGTAGATGCTGGATGCAAGTCGTAAAGCCGACAGCGCAGTGCCTGTGCTGGCAATTTCTTGCATGACTCCGGAAGTTGGCAAATGCTTTCAAAGGGCACCTGAGCCACATTGCCATAGTCAATGAAGTAGACTGTGCAAGAAGAGTCCTGAAAAGAAGTATAAGCAACCAAGAGCCATGAAAACAGTGTCGCACCTAAGTTGGACCAAATATAGACCTTAAGAGGAAATCCCCCAAGCTATGTCCGGTAGTATAATAAGGCTTAACAGTAGCCACAGCTGAAATATTTAACCTTTTAATAAGACTGAACTTTTCTGATACTGAAACAGAAGAAAGCACTGCCACTACCGATTCCCGAATGTTACAACACTCGGGTCGCCCAATTCCTCTGCCTTACCAAAATTAGGTGCCATCTATGGCTGTACACAATACACTTAAAAATCTCGAAGGCAATGTACTGGGAATAGTATAATATTTCCTAAACACCACATATGTGTCATCTGTTTACTATATTTACTTGATTCTAACAGGCCCTCGATGGTAACGCACACCAATTTTCTGTGACCAAAAAAAGAAAGCACGCCCTCGATTGTAACATGCACCCATTTGCTCTGACCTAAAGAAAGAAAAGTCCTTTATAGCACCGCGGACCCCATGCTTTGATATAGGAATACAACTTTCTCTCACTTTGATTTACTCCCAAAGCACTAAAGTTGTGATGAATAAATAAAGGCGGATCTTCGCCAGAAAGGCAAAGCATTGATTGTGACAGCAAATCAGCTATACAGTACTTAGTAAGGATAGTAGTCTTATCAGCCATATAAACTTGTAAACATTTGCTTACTAACTAAATTAACAAGCGTGGTGCCAGGCATGCACAAGCAAACATTAACATGTCTCACTCTATCACCGTGGAAACTCGCTATCAAAACGCTGGAGTGAAGAGATGCAGTAGCAAGAGCGAGCGAATTGACCCTCGTGCTGCCTGTTGCTTCAACGTAAACTAAGTGACAAGAACACAGCGCGGTGCGCCCAGACAAGTCGACTCTGTCCCCATTGCAGATCGCTTTCAAGATGGGGCCAGTGCGGCCACACCGTACGCAGCAGCAGCTGGAGTAGAATGCTTCTCCTTCTGTTGGCGCCACTACCGCACGCAAGTTTTAGAAACTCCAAACGCCCGTGATGCAGCCCGATTTTCATCTGTCTTTGCACACGTGACCACTTTCCTTTTAAATACGGCATCATGATGAACTTAACATGTCTTCATCGTCAGCACTTCTATGCTGATAGAGTAAACGCAGAAAACGAGAAGACAGACGGTGAACCAACCTAGCCACAGCCGTGTCTAGAGAGTACTAGAATGACTGTATTCTAGTACACTTTAGCTATGCCTGAGCACACGTACTACAGCACATGGAGCAAGCTACGGCAGCTAGGCTTGAAGCACGTACAAGGCAGCAGCCATATTTAAATGCCGATGGCAATATGACAACGCAGATTTAGAACCGTACTAGATACTAACAGGCATGCAATTTTTGGATCCATCTTATCAGAACAAAAAGTTCGGAATAGATTTCAGAAAATACAGAAGGTGCTACTTGGAAGCTGCTAATAAGAAGGTTAGACAACTCCTAGTCCTGCAGCTGCAGTAGAATGCACTACTTATTTATTACCATATTTACTCGCATAATGAACACACTTTTTTCCCGAAAAATATGCGCAAAGTTGCATTCATTGTGTGGGGTAAAATTTTGAGCAATTTTTTTTTCCACGGCCACCTCTAAAAAAGTCAGTTTCGCCCGAAATGCGGACCGCCAATTGTGATAACCAATGTGTAGACGGCTACACAAAGTAAGGATAGTAGTTTTATCGGCTGTATGAACTTGCAAACATTCGCTAAAACGCAAACTGAGTAGCAAGAACACAGCACGCACAAAGGTATGAGCCACCATCGACTCAGCCCCTGATGCAGATCGCTTTGAAGATAGGGCGTGCCGCAGCGACGCAACGTGCAGTTGCTGCCAGAGTAAAGTGCCGTGCTCGCCCCGTCCCATCTCTCCCCTCCCCCCAGCGCCGTGTGTGCGACGGAAGACTGTGTGCCATTGAACATGACGCTTTTGTATCCTGCATAAAGCGTACCAGCTTATTGCGTACGTATCGGTTAACACGTAGCGTTTCCCTTTTTCGTCATGCAATCACGAGTGTACGTTGTGATTACAATAATGGCAGTACAACGGTCCAGCAGAACAATGAGCCTCAAAAGATCAGAACGGCCTCCAAGTGCAAACACAAAGGGCGCTTGGAGGGGTGAAGCCACATCAACATCATTTCGGCGCCGTGCCAGAAGAGTGCTGCGGTGTCGTGCAAGCTAGGACTCCCGTGATGCTGAAGCTCAGAAAAAAATCGGGTGTTCAGCATATAAGAAAAACTGGATATCATTCGTGCTATCGAAGGTGGCACGAAGAAGTCTGCGCTGGAACACGAGGGGCATCTACCATCGACTGAACTGTGTGGCATTTGGAATGTGAAGGAGAAGTCACCCGGCTGTGCTGCTGTGACCGCGAAAAGATGTCGGCAACACGTTTAGACTTTTCGAGGTTCGACTTTTTGCCATTGTTGTCTCTGTTGTTGCCAAAGTGTCTCCTAATGGCAGTGATGAGGAGTACACGGAAAGCGACAGCAAGGGCAATTCAGGCCCGACAGTGGCAGAAGCTGCGCGTTACGTCAGCCTCGTGCATATGTTTGCCGAGAAAAGGGGGCTGGCAGAAAAGCTGGCTTGCAGCTTCAGTGAGTTTGAAGCCACTCTTGTCGCTGCTAGGCTGCGCGGCATCAAACGAAAATAACAGACTTTTGTTGTGCGAAGTGAATAAATACTGCATGTGGTTTGCCCTTTCATTGCACTCTCGCTGAGTTTCGCTTTTGACAGGTAAATAAGTGATCTCACGCTATTTCAGTTAAGCAGTGTTACCGTTTAGTACTTACTCTTTCCGCGCTCTGGCCAACTACGGTTTCACGAGGTTTCACTGTTATAATGGTACTTATACTGACCACTCTAAGAATGCCTGCATTATTGCACTCTTCATTTTTAGGGCTATTGAACGACGCATTAAAATGAAATTTTTATTCTACCATTTTCTCACAATGGAGGCCTGAAGCAATAGTGTCGTTTTTAATATTAATTAACTCATAAAATAATTGACCTGCAAGAAGAAAACTAAATATTATTTGAAATCAGCAAGAAAAGCTAAACAAGTACCGTATTTACTCGCATAATGATCGCACTTTTTTTGTCAGAAAAATTGACGCAAATTCAGGGGTGCGATCATTACGCGCGTTAAATTTACCGCGAAAAAAAAATTTTTTTTTTTTCGCCCCGCGTTTGCTGCGGGATGCGAGATTGCGGGTGCGGGACACCAAAACAAAAATGGCGGCCGGCGGAGCAAGCCGAGCGCGCCGAACGCGATTTTTTTTTCTTCTCGTGAGTACATTACGTGTATTGAAACAGTTTCTTCCGTATCAGTGATGAATAATATCGTTAATATCGGCAAGTTTGCGGCAGTAACGTAGCCATGTCCACTTTGAGGGGACAGAAACAGGTGGGCGCGCTTAGCTGCCAGTGACATAGAAATGCATGGGTGACGTGCTGCGGAAACTGCGGAAACTGCGACATCTGTCTTCACTACTATCCTAATACGGCACGTTTCCGCTAAGGGTGGGCGAATATCTTAGCTGTGTTACAAGTGTCGGCGTATGAATAGGGTGCACTTTTATCGTATCAGAGACGTGGCTACTATCATTGCCGCGCGCGATTTGTTGCGTGCTCACGAGTGCAAAAGCAGATGAAAAGAATCGAAATGCGCCGTTATTGTTTTTGTTGAGATCAACCATTATAAAGCCAACCCATAATAAAGGCAAGTTTGGTTGTACCTCATTTTGTCATAGATGTGCGGAAAGTGATGAAAGTAATGAAATGAGGCATCTACTTAAGAATGTTTGGTGCGTGCAGGCCGCTTGGCTTGTCTTGAAGAGTCGTTCGCGTAGCATTCGACAGATGGTAAGCGCGATCATTATTAGCTAGACTTAGCACACGACATATCGCTGCGGCAAGTTCGGGGTGCGATCATTACGCGGGGAATAAAAAAAAATCGAATTTTGACGACAAAATTTAGGGGTGCGATCATTACGCGAGTGCGATCATTATGCGAGTAAATACGGTATGTATACCGTATTTACTCGCATAATGATCGCACTTTTTTGTCAGAAAAATTGATGCAAAATCAGGGGGTCGATCAATGCGCGGGTTCAATTTCCCGCGAAAAGAAAAAAATTTTTTTTCGTCCCACGTTTGCTGCGGGACACCAAAACAAAAATCGTGGCCAGCGGAGCGCGCCGAACGCGATTTTTTTTCTTCTCGTGAGTACGTTACGTGCATTGAAACAGTTTCTTCCATGTCAATAATGAATATTATTGATAATATCGGCAAGTTTGCGACAATAACGTAGCCATGTCCACTTTGAGGGGACAGAAACAGATGGGCGCGCTTAGCTGCCAGTGACATAGAAACACATGGCTGGCATGCTGCAGAAACTGTGGCATCCATCTTCACTACTATCCTAATACGGCACGTTTCCGCTAAGGGTGGGTGAATATCTTAGCTGTGTTACAAGCGTAGGCATATGAATAGGGTACACTTTTAACGTATCAGCGTAAATGTGGCTACTATCGTTGCCGCTCATGATTTGTTGCATGCCCACGAGTGCAGATGAGAAGAATCGAAAGGTGCCTTTTTTGTTGTTGTTTACCACAACCATTATAAAGCCTACACATAATAAAGGCAAGTTTGGTTGCAGCTTTTTTTCAGTCATGGAAGTACGGAAAGTGATGGAAGTAATGAAATGAGGCATCTACTTAAGTATGTTTGGTGCGTGCAGACCGCTTGGTTTGTCTTGAAGAGTCGTCCGCGTAGCATTCGACAGATGGTAAGCGCGATCAATATTAGCTAGACTTCGCACACGACATATCGATGCGGCTAGTTCAGGGTGCGATCATTACATGGGAAATAAAAAAAATTGAATTTTGGCGACAAAATTGAGTGGTGCGATCATTATCCAAGTAAATACGGTAATTTCATCAAGACTATTTGAGAACTAAAGAAAAAACACTTTCCAAAACCAGGTTGCCCTCAGTGAGAAAAGGATAGTGCTTTGATGCATGCTGTCTTCTGTCGTGTCCAGTGTTAAAGTTCACAGGACATGCAGAGTTTCGGAAGAACAGCACAGCGAGATGGTAAAAGGAGCAGTAGCATGGAATGTTTGCTCTGGGACAAGCCAGTGCACTTCCCACTGCTGGTGCTCCTTATTACACCAGCTATATGTCACATTTAGCAAGTAATAGAATGTTTACTGCAATTTGCACTGCCCACTTTGTGTAATATTATACCTAGCTGTCACTGTAGGTATTTTACCCTTCGGGCAAAACTGCAAAATTTTGTTAGCACAGTAACTCACCAGTGAGGTGACCCTTGCACGATACCACTGGCCATCATCAGCAAAGAGCGCTGCGCAATATTCTCCCTTGGTGGGCTTGAACCTTTTGCTGGTTGCACACTCTGCCTGCAAAGTGGCCTGCAGCTGCGCCAAGTCTGGCATATCGGACACATTTTGAAGGAAGAATTCAGACAGGCTGGTGCCGTAGGAGAAGACCACCTGAGCAGTAGAAAAGAAGACAAGTCTTTGAAGCATCAGTGAAAACAGTACACTATCATACTATCCCATAAATAAACCTGCCCCCATAGATACAGTCGCAGACATATAATTCAGACTACACGGAGACCGCCAAAAGGTACGAATAATCGGGAGTTTGAAATACCAATTTACCAAAAAGTAAGTGAATTTATTCTATAAGTGGCCAAAAAAGGTGCGTCATACATGTACTCTTGAATTGTCACTTTGGGACACACAGCTGAAGCCACTTCTAATGATACCGGTTTTAATAATATCTTCCATATAAAAATGAGCACCTGATGCACTGTCAGCTTTTGTATGTGTTCTCCAACACAGCGTTGTCAGTTATAACAATTATTGCCCCTGTCAAGTGGCAAGTTCAGTGCACTTACGGAGAGTGCACTTCGGGACCTTGAGTGACACTTTAGGCTACGCATTGCTAAACAGGAAAACAGAATGCACTTGCAGTAAACAAATGTTGGCGACAGACGAACCCCTGTATTCAGATATGCATCTTAACTTGAAGCCCATGCCTAACTTAATTTAAATGACACCTGTCATGAACGCACCAAAAGAAACGCAATGAGCGTCTTGGGCGCATTCGCACCAAGCGTCATTTCTCTCACCTTTCTCTCAAACGCTCTCTTTTTAAGGGGGGATGAGGGTCTTGAAAACTTTTTTTTTATTTCTTAACGTATCTTCCTGAAAATTCGCATGCAGATATATCTTTCAATGCTGATTCCAAATATATATTCAGATTTGATATATCTCATTTAGAAATGAAGATATCGCAAAATAACTTATCCCACATAGGTCTTTTGTTACGGGCCATTATGGTAATTTCTTGATTAAAAAAACTAGTTTTAAAGAATAGCTGTCATTTCCAAGGACCTAATGCACATCCTAAAGCTAAAGAAATTTTTTAAAAGTCATCATATAGGTCATGAATGAATATCAAAGTAGGAAGAAAAAAACAATGCAGGAGTAATTAGCTTACACCTGACCTAATTGCTAGTCTATTTGGTTTAATGAAAAATGGAAAGCTTTAGGATGCAGCTGAGGTTTCACTGAAAAAAATGATACCTAATTCAATAAAATCAGTTGATGCAAACATTATGAAAAGTTCCGTAAGGCAAAGGCATTTGATCGAAAAAGCAAAGCTGAGAAAATTGCATTCAAAGTTTTGCTTACTCTGCCACTTTTGTTTACCTATCACATGGAAAAATTTAATGCTTTAGCATGCAGCCCAGTCATTACTGAACACAATAACACCAAACTCACAGAAATCTGTTCATGTAAAGATTGCGAAAACTTCTGTATTGCGTTGGCCTTTGACAAAAAAAAAGCTCAAAAAGTCACCTGCTATTTTCTATGAATCTGCCACACATTCACAAAAGTCCTGGGCAGTAGTCCTGGGTTCTGTCAGGCTTGTGTTTCTTGGCCATCCTCTTCTTCACCTTTTCAGCGTTGGTGTGACTTTTATCAGACCTGCACAGCCTCTGCTTATCTTTCTCAAGGCTCCTACGAATGAGGCAGCTCCCAGGACTGTAACCAAGCTGTGCTGCAACAGCTCTGCTGGTTGCTGCCATTCCTTGGTTGAAGCGAGAAACTGCTTCTGCAACAGCTCTTTCAACAGCCAGCAAAGAGTCATGCGTGTTCTTGGAGCTTTGGCTCCAAATGACAGAGTGTTGGCACTCAATGGCGTTCTGTGTCATGCCATCTTTGCAGCGCTCCAAGAGGGCCTCGTCGCCCAGCCTTGCAAAGATTGGCTCAAGAGCAGTGCGAACGTGGCCTGGCAGAGGGTTTTTGTGTGGTGACGGCTCCACTTGGTTCGCCAAAGCACGATTGAAGGCACACCACGAATCAACCCCTTGAGGACAGCAACTGTGGTCTGGGGCTTCATCTGTCGAGGTCATGTGCAACAGCGTGGCATGCACTGCCTTTTTCATGCCTGCAACGTCGTGGCTGTGGCTCCGCAAGGCATACCCATAGTAGTTTGTAATTTTCTTTATCTTATCTTGGGTGAGGTTGCCCTTTCCGCCAAGAGATTCTCCTTGTGCCTTCTTCTTCTCCACCAAGTTGCGAAGAGCCGTCCCCATCCGCTTGTGGACATGGTTCAAGCAGTCTTTCTTTTCAATGGATATATATCCATACACTTCTCCTGAGGTCAATGCATGAAAGGTGCGGCTATCACCATCAGAAAGTATAGTTGTGTACCGCAACCCATTTTTTTCCAGAGACCTGTTGAACAAAATGATAGCTGCTTCAGTCTCCATCCGGCCGGCATTGCAGTCGATGTTTTTCATGCACTTGTGGTTCATAGCCCAGTCACCGTACCCATCATCACTGGGATCAGGTGCCCCATGGCACCCACGACAGTACCTCGAGAGCACAACATGGTCCAGTACTAGGCCAGTGTATAGCTCTATGATGCAGCCTACTGCAATATTTGAATTGTGACCACGTGTTTTCCATGTGCCATCAAATATGACATCTACATTTCCTGGTGGATTCAGGAAGTTCTTGTACATGTCCTTCACCACTTTGACGCTTGCTGCTTCTGTAGCAGTAGCTACTGCCTGGCAAGCTTTCACCATGGTGTCCATATGCCCCCTGAAAGTCTTGTGGTGAAGTCCTCGGTGAGAGAGGTTCATGGTGGCACAAAAATCTGCTAGGGCAGTCGCTCCCTTGCCTATACTTTGAATTCCCTTCATTGCCCGCAAATTGACTTCAAAGGGCGTGATGTTGGATTTCCCGGGCACTCGTGGCGACGAGAAGTGCCGCTCGGCGAAATCGCAATTTGAGCATGTGAGCTCCAACTTCACTGCTAGGCCGTATTCTCTCTCACTGCACTTTGCGAGTTGGAGAGTGGTCATCCCACACTTGCTGCAGCTTGTGGACACAAACATCTTCTTTAGCACTGAGAGATCAACGATGATGTACTCTGTGCCGCGATCGTCATCTTCACTTGCTGTGCCGACGTTCATTAGCTCGAACTTGCGGGAAGTCGCGGACTGCTTCGCCAATGAAGTTTTAACGTTGTCTGCGTAATTTTCGCGCCCCGCGCACTCCGCCTCCGTGAAAAACACCGTGTCGAAACGTTGAGCACGCGAGCTCGGTTCAGCCGCGTCCGTCGGCACCGAAGCGGCGTGCGGAAACGCCGAAGTCAACGTTAGGCTTAGGTCAGCCGGCTCGGCCGCTTCCGACGACACGGAATCCGAAGCGACTTGCAGCGTCTCAAAAGTTGGCATTTTCGACGGGCTTAGTCCAGGCGCATCCACCGGCACTGCACAGACTTGCGGTAACGAAGTTGACACTGATCGGCACTGTCCAGCCGCGTCCACAGGCGAAGCTAGCGTCGACGGGGTTTGTTCAGCCGCGTCCACCGGCGAAGCTGTTGTTGGCGAGCTCAGTCCTGCCGCATCCACCAAGGGCACAGCAGCTTGCGGCATCACCGAAGCTGTAGTTCTCGACGATGTAGCGCTGTTCTTATTCCATGCGCGTCTCTTTTTGCCGACTGCTTTTCGCGTGCTTGCTTTCAAGCGCGCGTCTCGCGCCATCGTGACACGCGGAACAAAGCCACCAGGCACGCAAAAGCAAGAAATTCGTGGTTAAAAGAAGCGACCCAATAGCCAAATATCTAGAAGAACGATAAAGAAAAAGGCAGAACGAAAAATACTAGGAAACAAAGAGGAGCTCGAAAAATGACGTGCGTCCAGGCGAAAGCAGACGACGTGAAGGAGTCGGACAACGCGGCCGCGGAAGGCGAAGCATACGTCACGGCCAATCAGAGGGCTGCGCCTCGAGGAGGCGCCCGGTTCACCCAATCAGCGGCTGTCTCGCGACGATTTCCCGCTTGAGAACGGGTGCCAATCCCTCCGCTGCACGAGGGTCTAGAGCGTGCCGAGGGGCGCCAGAATGGAGAGCGGGAAACCAGCTTTCAAACGAGACCAAGATGGCGCCGATCGGTACGCGTCGCGCGGAGCTACGGCAGCTTGAAAATGAGGCAAATCTTCGCGCTTGGCGTTCAATTTCGGCTCACCGACGTTTATAAATTACCGTTTATTTTATACTTCGAGTAGGAATTGCGCCATAATATTTTGTAGAGGCATAGTTGGGACATTAAGGACTTCAAAAACGCAATTTTTGAAAATTGCCATTTTTGACCATTTTTCGCGATTTCAAGACCCGCGTCCCCCCTTAACAGAAGGCCCTGTTTTTACTCTCTTCCAGACACATTATTTCGTCATCGGATGCCCTATTTCATCATTCCCTTTGACTGCTGCTACTGGCCAATAGCTGACACCAAGCTGCAGTCCGCTACATGGTATAGATACCCCGGCCGTGGTGGGGTGCCGCCATGAGTCCACTGGCCAAGCGTGCTGCGGCTCGCTGAGAACAACCGTGTTTAGCTTGTGTTTAGCGCGTTGTAAGCACCAAAGGCAGAAGTCGTGGCGTCTACGTTAATATGCAAAACGAAATTTTAACTGCATGCCACAGTGACATTTAGAAAGATACTACCGTTTAATACATACTTTTTCCGAACTCCGGCCAACTACGATTTAACGAGGTTTCACTGTACTACATTTTGAGGACATTGTATTGTATAAACATTTTCTCCTTTGATCCTTGAGAGGTTTCGAGGGCCTACAGAATGCAGTGGACGGTCTGTTGAATATTGTGAGCATAGCTAAATGTGACATTCTAAATGTCGCATCGGCGTTCGGTTGTGCCGTTTCGGAGATAATGTGGCTTGAAAAACAAGGCTCTTTCCTGATTTCCGCAAAATTGTTCACCACCTTGGCTTACACATCAACTTTTTTAGAGCACTTCTACGTGGTTTTAAGTAATGTTCTGGAATCGGATAAAAAAAGGGGTTACTGAAACTGAAGATGTGATTCCCCAAAAAATAAGCTTTTTGACCATGTTTTGCAATGCAAAAGCCGCATCGCCCCTGAAGTTTACTATGCTTAAATCAAAATTTTCAGACATAAAAATAACATAGCATATATGATACATCCGGCACCGAAAACCTGAAGAACAAAGTGTTCACTGAGGCAAATCAAAAGATACTACACGAAGTGTGACGACATTCCAACATGGCCAATTGCTAATAAGACACCCCTGTGACCCGATACGAAGGCCTTTCTTTTCACAGAAAATTTGGACCCTCAGTATACGCCATCAGCTACTCAGTAAAGACATGACACTGAGATAGAAACTCACTTCAACATCCTCTCCGAGTCGCAGGGTTGCGAACTCCAGGTGGCGTGTGCTCGTTGGCTTGTCCACTTTTGTATGCACTTGCGGATGCTGCAAGATTTCAGAAATAAGCTTGCCAGAATCTGAACAACTTGTGCCAGCAGCAAAATGCACGAGACTTGGCATTCCCAAAGTTCTTGAACATTAGATTGACATTCTACTCACTAAAGGATTTTTTTTTAACCATCATGTAAGACTAAAGCCTGAAGTATTGGCTTGTATGTACAGTAACCCCTCGTTATAACGAAATCGCTTTACTCGAAATATCACTTTATTCTAAAGTTCTTCCGGTACTGACCCAAACACACGCATTTTAAGCTGCATTACACGAAGCACACAAAAAGCTTGACCAGCTTAGAGTGAAGTGGCGAGCGGAGGCATCCCCGCCGCCGAGCGGCAGCGACCCTTTTCCACACATAGTGTCAAATTAATACCACCGACAAATTAGTACAATTAGCACAATACTCTTGTAGTCTTCTGTGACCTCTGCATATCCCCCTATAAAAGCGGCCCCACTGCCTTCCCTTCCTCATTCGCTCTCCAGTCTGCAAGCCGTTTCGACGCCAGTCACTTTTCTCACTAGTCATGTCGACTCCTCGCCTCCTAGCTGCCAGTTTCGACGTGGCTGCGTCTCCAAAGCTGCCCTCTTCTGGCCTGCCCTCCCGAGCACAATCTTCCACCAACGGGTGCCCTTCCGCAGTTCCTGCTTCTTGGTTGCCTTTCGTCCACTTCACGTGGAGCCAATGCCAAGCCCGTCATTGCAACCATCACCATCACCAGCGCGCACCGACGAGGAAAGTGAGATGTCCCAATGACATTTTGAAGCTCCTGCCTTCTGCGTCACCCGCCGCATTCAGTCACTTTGGCACCGACGGCGCGTAGGTTTGGATCCGTGCTGCAGGCCATGTGATTGTGTGTTATTTGGAGTGCTTCGTTAGACGTGCCTTGCGTGTGCTTTTGTGCTGTACAGTGATAAATGGCTCCGTCAGCCAATGGGTAAAAGTGTCCGACTTTTGGAGCAGAAAGTTCTGCTGATGAAAGAAGTGGAAAAAGGTGGCCAGCAGAAAACTGACATCGTGAAGGAATTCGGCATACCACCGTCTACTTTATCGACTTTATTGAAAAACAAGGAAGCTGCGCTGGCAAAGAAGAGGAATCGTGATTCAAAATACCCCGAAGTGGAAGGTGCACTTCCACAGTGGTTGAAGAACGCCAGGAGTGCAAATCTCCCTGTACACAGACCTGCACTACTGCAAAAGCCGAAGCTCTTGCCCTCCAAATGGGCCATAAAGATTTCAAGTGCAGCAACGGCTGGCTTAAGCGGTTCAAGAAACGACACAGCATGAGCTCAAAGTCGATCGCTGGCGAAAGTGCATCCGTGAACCGTGACACTATAGATGTAATGGCGCCAACATCAGCTCCAAGTTCTACTTGAAAAGTATGAAGACAAAAACACCTACAACCTAGATGAGGCTGCATTTTCCCACAAGATGCTACCGAATCACACGTTCACTACCGCTGGCGGATCCTCATCCGGAAGACAACAGCGCAAGGAAATTGTCACAGTACTGTTTTGATGCCAATGCAACAGGCGAGGACGAGCTTCTCGTTCTGATACTAGGGAAGGTGATGAAACCGCAGTGCTTACGAAATGCAACTATTCCCAAGGAATGCATCTAAAGAACTAATAAGCAAGCATGGATGACTGCTGCTATTTTTGTATTTTTGAATAGCATGTGCGGCTTCTGGATAAACGGTTCGACAGGAAGAATCGGCAAATGCTTTTCATAATTGATAATTGACCGAGCCACAGGAAGATCGACAACCTCAAAGCAATCACTGTGAAATTTTCGCCTGCAAACACAACTGCTGTACCGCAACCAATGGAGCAGGACATCATTGAGACCACCTGGAAGCTGTACCGTAAGGCTTTTTTGCAGCGCATGCTCACAGCGTATGACTCCAGCATGAGGCACAACATTGATTTGCTTAGTTCAATCCATTTGCTGAACTTTTCATGGAAAGAACTCGCACCTTCGAAGGTCGCCAACTGCTTTGCACGCGCTGGCTTTTCCCGCGCCGTCGTCAGCAACCCTGATGATCACCAGCCTGACGATGACTGGACTTGCAGCGATCTGTATGAGGCAGTTCATAAAATTGCTGGCCAAGAGGTAGAAGGTGACTTCTGATTGACCTCTCTCGAACTTCTTGCCGCGGGCCGCAGCGTCCGAGTTGCTGCCGGCTCGTAATGACTGTACGACTGGTACTTGACGCTCACCTCCTTGTAAATAATGTAAAATAATCCCTCCCAAGTTTGGATTTCCATCCCGAAGTCCGTCCTTCAACCCCTACAGAGACATTCGCGTTGGCCAACGTTGTTGCTCCCGTGGTCACCCCAGTGACGGATGCAGAGATACTATTGACACTGTTGGTAGCCCCAACGAGGACGAAAAGCCACGTGAAGTGCCAACTATGGTGCAGACGTAGGAGTACCTACGCCTTCTGTGAAATAAGGTTGAATGCACGGGCGGCGCCCACAGCCTCGTGCAATGCTTGGTCAAATTAGACCAGGGGTTGCTTGTGCCCGGTAAGAACTTGAAACAGCCAAAGCTCACTGCCTTTATTGCACCTGAATAAAGTTTTTCTTCACTGAATACATTGTACTTTGACTACCTCGCAGTTGTGGCGCAATTAAAGCTTGACTGCTTTACCTTTTCTCGAGTGGTGGCTTATATCAAATTACCGCTTATAACAAATTTTTTCGCTAACCCACTGACTTCATTATAACGAGGGATTACTGCATCTCTAAAGCACGCAGGCCTTTTAATAGAATGGTGCATGATATTCAACAGCTTCATTGAAGTTAAAATTTCTATACACTTGCCGACCAATAATTCACACATGCACAATTATTCGAACTGCGTTGCAGTACGGCACCAGTCCCATAGATTTAAAGGGACTGAGAACCAATTTTTATGGTACCCATTTTTTTTTAGTGCAATGGAAAGCCTACCGGTCAGAGTGCCTGATCATGTAGTGCTAACATGAAAAACAGCGTGGAACATTTTTCATCAGAACATTTATATCAAGAGTGAGGATGTAGATCTCTCTCTGATCTCTCTCTCTCTCTCATCTGCAACAAAGCCATAGAGCTTGCCGTGAAGCCAGGCTGTCAAGGGAGCAATTTAAGGGTTCCCCCTATACCGGGTTCTTAGCTTAATGCAATGCAAAGGTTTTGCCATTATCCATCACAGTCGTCCGCAAGTGCGAGGCAAAAGAAGTGAAACTGCTCTCATCGACGAACAAGCATTCGCACTTCACAGTAATACTTGCATGCACTGCTGACTATTGAAAGCTTCCTCCGTTTATCACCTTCAAGTGGATGATGCTGCAAGAAGAGGCTTTCGCATGAAACGATGTTGTCTATGCAAACGAGTGGACGTCACGCTCAACAAGCCTTTTAAAGATTGTGTGCATGAACTGGACGACCAATGAATGGCCGGCGACAACCCGAGGACTCCAACCAGCAGGCTGAGTAGGCTGCCTCTCGCTGCTGTGAGCAGATGGCTGTCCCAGGCTTGGTGCTCACCACCCAACAACATGGTAGTGTGCGCGTCCAAGAAATGCTGTACAGTGAAAGCTCGTTAATACGAACTTCAATAATTCGAATTTATGGATAATTCGAACTGTACGATTTGGTCCTGCCAAGCTCCACAGAAGTCTATGTATAAAAAAGTCCGTTAATTCGAACGCGAGAAGGTTCCCTCACGGATAATTCGAACTACGCTCACCTGGCACACGGCCAGAGAAACGCGCCTACTGCCTACACACAAGGCTGTATTGCCTCCGAAATGGAGATAACGGCGAGAGGAGGCAAAATTGGAAAAAAATCCAACCGACGCGAGGTCAGCCACAAGGCAGCGGCGGCTGCCGCCTCTCCATTCTACGTAACCTCCGAGACTTCTTGCCTGTTTGCGAATCTCGGAGGCTTTGCAAATCTTGTACAGCTGCTAATGTTGTGCGGAGATGGCACGGCAAGCGCCAAAACACAGCGTATCATGTACGTCGCAGCTGCGCTTGCAATCAAGAAACAACGAATCAGGGCCTTCGCTGCCTTCACATGTTCAGCGTCTTTGTCTCGGCAGTCTTCATCGGTTGTGCACCTCTGTTTTCAGCTTAGGAGGTATCGGCCGTCGCGATTCATTGTGATGGTGTTATGCCTCGGCTAACGTTCGTTTCGGTGGACATCGATGGTGTGGCACAGTCGGACCCAGAGCTTCGACTGGAAGATGGCGTGTGCCCGTGGCACACGCCATCACTTTCTTACACGCCAAATTTCTGACATGCCCTATTGCTTCCAAATCGCAGTGTACTGTTGCTCTCCTTCACTTTCGTTAGTTCGAACTTTCGTTAATTCGAACTGAAGCGGCTTCCCCATGCGGTTCGAATTAACGAGCTTTTACTGTATTAGCAAATCCCTGAACAGCACCATGGACGACATGTTGTGGGATGCTGCCAGCAAATAACCAATAATCTTTGGACGGAAGTTCTGACAGTTTGAATGAGTTAGCGGCAGACAAGTCAAGTGCCACCAGGGCATAAAACAAAGTTCTGCGCATAATATATATATATTTTTTTTACTTTCTTGCCTCAAGGTAAAAGTCTCAACCTATAATCAGCCTCGATCATATTCTGCATTACACAGTAAGTAAATCTGGAAGAGGTCTAGCCATCTATGCACAGTCTCAAACTAGGTTTTGTCTGTTTGGTGGTACCCTTCGAACCTGCAAGACCATAAGAGACACATTAAAAAGTTACCAAGCATGATAAATTCAGGCACTACATGTAACTGAGGAGCAAATTTTTCTAATATTCAGTAACTGCCCAACTTTTCAAAATTCACATCAATCCCAACAGAATGCACACCTCTGCAACAGCAGACGGAGCTGGAGACTGTGCCTGCTGTGGACTAGCTTTAGGCCTGTTTGGAGAGTGGGGTGCTGGTTTGTCTTGGGGCCTTCTGGGCGAACCATCCTGTCCCAATTTTCCAAAGGCCCTGTCCTTCACTCCACCAGAGAATGCCTAGTATGGAAGGAAGGGGAAATAAAAGCAATAAGTTTGCTACACAAAAAAAAAAATGCATGGAAAGTAAACGTTGCTTAAGAGGTCAGCTAAGGAACAAACAAGGTAGGGCTGGCTGTGTATTACATAACACAAAACAGGTCTTCACAGTGAGCTAGACAAATGGACCCAATCAAAGAGCCGAATTATATATTATGCATCTAAAAATAACTCCAGGTCAACAATTGCATACCCTGGTCCTGTCTACAATGCAATATTTTTACATTTCATTACACTACAACCACATGACAGACTAGTCAAAGCAGACTTGAAGCATGTGGCATCATTTACTGCAAGAATTTGCACAAAATGATGCACTGAATTCGCATCAATTTGCAATACTCAGCATTCCTCCACTTCAAGTTGTCGATTAATTTGCCTTCATACTGCCATCTACTAGCTTGCTGGTTAGTTCAGATGGCAGAGCGACTGCCCAAGAAACACACTGCTCGCAAGTTGTATTCCTAGGCCAGCACAAAATTTTTTTCAACTACGAAGCTTTCTTAATGAGAAATCCATGTGCATTTACTTAGCAGTTTTGTTCCACTTCCGGTGGATGACTCCATTCTACAATATTGCATGTTATTTGATACCTTTAAGGGTACATACACAACAGTGCACATACAATGCACACATAAGGTAATTAGAAAAGTTTTATAGAAGTTTTCTTACACACGATCTAGTAATTATCAGGCACAATGTGCTAAGCTAAACTGCCACAATGGAAATGGCAGTCAAATGATCCTGCAACTTCCTTTCTACCA
This sequence comes from Dermacentor albipictus, assembly GCF_038994185.2. NCBI lineage: Eukaryota > Metazoa > Arthropoda > Arachnida > Ixodida > Ixodidae > Dermacentor > Dermacentor albipictus. The sequence continues at coordinate 398,821,468 of NC_091821.1, forward strand.
CAGTATCCAACTCTGAATTTTAAGCTATGGAACATTTACCATCTACTTTGCCATGCATTGTATAGACACAGAGCTAAACAACCTAATACAGTGCGACCTTATTAATTCCATTTACTCCACACAAAACCGCTGCTTCAGCTGAACTCCTATGCTTGCTATAGCTAAAAAAGCCAATGCAGCAAACAGTCAAAACCTGCCGTATTAAACACAAATGATTTGCTAAACCCTTACTGGCCAGGGCCATACCTTTCCACAGTAACTGCAGGGCTCACACCGAGTTTTACATTTTAGGAAACACTGTCCCTGAACTAATAAGGTGGTTTTGCGAAAAGTCTGCTTTAGTCACCATCTGCGGCTTAAGTCCACAATTTTCACGACTGTATTAATTACTGAAGTGCACCAACATAACCCACAGTTTTCTAGTGACGCTTCTGTTTAACTGCCATAACACCATTTAAATTAAACCAGTAAGCTTGGTCTCAACAGTTTTATTACAACGAAATTCTATTGTATAAAAATGTCTAGGTAGTTGAGTTGCCAGTAGGACTGTTTGCACAAAGCTACATACATTGCCTTTCTGACTACTTGGCTTTTGAGGGGATGAGACTCTCTCCTTCTCCAGAACATCATTGCTTCTCTGACCACCTCGTTTCGGTGATGATATGCCCTTATCCTTCTCAGGCAACTTGTTTCGAGGTGTAGGCAGCAAACTGTGAGAAACACAAAAAAGACAGTTCAATAAAAGGCATAAGTTGCTACACAGGAGCCCACAAACAGTAAAAACAAACATTATGTTTGCTGCAGCGGCTAGGGCTGGCTTAATTCAGTGAGAACAAACTCTTCCAGCCAACTCATCCAACCATCACTCTCCTCATTTTCTATTAAAAACAGACTGTCCCAATGCTACTGTCATATTTTGAGCAGCCTGCCCACCAATAAAAATTTTCTTCAGAGCCAACAGGGAGGCATTACAAGGTTCTGTGTCCCGCACTGAGCACGAAACTGCAACTACTGGCAAAGTGATTGACGCACGCAATCTCATCACCTGCAGCTGTAAACTAGCCAATGGCTTTCCAAATGCAAAACGCATAACACACCGTATTACACAAAGCTAACTGCCATCTTCACCACAAACCCTTATCTTTACCACAAAGTTTAAAAGATTAACACAGTATGTTTTGATTCTCCCTCGTATATCCCTTTTTTTTCTGCTAATTACAGGGACACTAAACAAAAGCACTAAATTAGTTTAGACAACTATAGCATTCTTTTTAAAATCGATCTATTTTCGTTAATTTCATGTAATAGGTTCACTAGCTTCTCTACAACACAGTGTATTCTATCTTTAGCAATAACTAATCAGCCAGACTCAAGCCAAAGTCATCAAAATCCATGACGTCATGGAACTTCAAGGCAGCGTACCAACCAGTCATTTGTTTTTGTGCCTTTTCTGGCTTATCAAGCCTCCCTTTCTTTAGTATTGCCGATATACAGTTTACCAATACGGTTAAGCTAACTTTCCTATTCGGTGTCGTCATTATTCCCTTGCAAAAGGCAACTTTTCGGATTTATAAGTCTACTTTCCAAGAATTCATTCTGCCAGCATACAAGGATCAGAGCCAATTTTCACAGCAGCAAACACTAAAAAAATAAGCCAACTTTAGAAACATCAGAATCGTTTTTTCATCAGGTTAGCTGGCCAGGAATATAACCATCCACTGTGCTGTGGTCAATGAATCCTGTGCTATCAGGTTGGCCACAACTTCCAATTCCTTTAATTCATGAACAGTTTGCAGTGGCAAGCAGCTTATTGCCACTACATGACACAGTGCATGTCAATGTCATAACAATGTCAAGCACACACACACAGGTTTTTTTGTAAAGCTGTGAAGCAATTACCAAGTGAGCTTCATAGTCAACATACCCTTTCTTTTGGCAAGTGTCCTTGTGTGAAGGCCAGTCCTTCAACTGACAATCTGGTGAGCAGTAGTATGCCTTGCAAATGTGGCACAAGAATTCAGCTGAAAGAAAAACGCAACTATTTCACTACTGATACTTTAAATTACTACTTTGTTTTGATTCATTTCCTCAAAGCAAACGGACAAGCCTAGCCAGGTCGTTCCACTAAAACAAATAAAACTGCAACCTTTACAATAAAAAAATAATGTGTTTACTCGCGTAATGAACCCACTCGCATACTGAACCAATCCCCCATTTTGTCCTTGAGAAAATACTTTCTGTGTATATGGGGAGCATCTTACTTCAAAAGTTGGTGCGTAATATCTGTTCGCTCTATTACGGCGCGATTGCCGGCGCTGTCGATGACTGCAATAACAATATCACACTGTCATATCTTAAAAAGTCTAAAAACAGTTTAAGAACCATGCTGAACAGTTGCCAGCCACGCGGGCATGAATGGTGTGGGTTACAAGTTAAAAATTGCGCCTTTTTGTGGCACAACGTCATTTGTCGAATGCGAAAGAAACTTCCTTGCTTATAGCACCGTGCAAGCATGGTGGCATGCAAACAAAGCAACAAACAACGTAAATTCACCGCCATTCCATCCCTGCTTCTGTTTATGTTCTGCGGAGAAGTTCCTTGGGCACCCGCTGTGTAAGCTATAATGGGCTGGTACACTATCTATACGGGCAGTTTTAAACTCAAGGTTATTGAGCTTGTGTCTGAGCATAGGAACCGTGCAGCTGGACAGCATTTCAGCGTTTCAATGCATGCACACTACTGGCAAAAACAAGAGGATGAGCTTCGCGCTACAAAAAGCAAATGCCGCACATTTCGAGGCCCAACACAAGGCAAGTTTCCTCTTGTGGAGAACGAAGTTCTGAAATACCTATGTCAAGAGGATCCAGCGTGAAGGCCGTGCAGCTGGCTGATTCAGAACCATGTGCGGGCCACTGCCAGATATCATGGCATTCCTGCTTGCGATTTTAAAGCCAGCAGCTGATCGACAAGATTCGTGGGCCAAAATTGGCTAAGCCTTAGAAGGTGCATGACATTACCGTATTTAATCGCGTAATCGGACTCACGAAATAATCTCACCCCTGAATTTTGTCATCAAAATTGAATTTCTTTCCCGTGTATTGATCGCACCTCGAACTTGCAGCAGCAATATGTCATGTGCCAAGTCTAGCTAATGATAATCGCACTTACCATCAGTTGAATGCTGTCGAATGCTACGCGAACGACTCTTCAAGACATACCAAGTGGACTGCACACACCAAACATTCTTAAGCAGATGCCCCATTAGATTCCTTTCATACCTTTCCACACTTCCATGAAAAAAAAAAAAAGCTACAACCAAACTTGCCTTGGCTTTATTATTTGTAGGCTTTATAATGGTTGTGGTTAACAACAACAACAAAAAAGGCACCTTTCGATTCTTCTCGTCTGCACTCATGGGCACGCAACAAATCGCGAGCGGCAATGATAGTAGCCACGCTTACACTGATACATTAGAAGTGTACCCTATTCATATGCCGATGCTTGTAACACAGCTAAGATATTCGCCCACCATAAGCGGAAACGTGCCGCATTAGGATAGTAGTGAAGACAAATGCTGCCGTTTCTGCAGCATACCCACCAGGTGTTTCTATATCACTGGCAGCTAAGCACGCCCACCTCTGTTTCTGTCGCCTCAAAGTGGACATGGCTATGTTATTGCCGCAGACTTGTCGATATTAACAATATTATTCAATACTGATACGAAAGAAACTGTTTCAGTGTGCGTAATGTACTCACGAAAAGAAAAAAAATTTCGTTCGGCTTGCTCCAAGGGCAACAATGGAGAAACCCTCAGAAGACTGGAGGGGACTGTAGCGCAAATCACGAGGCTAATCAGAAGGGTAGCAAACAAACATAGCGGGATGAGAGAGGAAAACATGATCAGGTTAATACAGGCCTTCGTAATAAGTAGAATAGTATACGTAGCACCTTACTTGAAACGGCAGGTCGTAGAAAAGAGCAAACTAGAATGCCTCATTCGGAAAATATACAAACTAGCCATAGGGCTAGCGATCAGCACCAGCACGGTAAAGTTGCTACAATTAGGCCTACACAACACGATAGACGAGCTCATTGAAGCGCAATGTATGGCACAATATGAATGCCTCTCTAAAGGCCCATTCACACTACTACAAAAATTTGGCAAGCTAAGTGGATTCACTTGCCGAAAAAAAGAGAGCGTGTTCTCATCTGTTGACGCGCGCATCGGCGGATCTGTCGCCACTTCTCACTTTTCCGCGACGACAGCGAGATCTCGCGGCAGTTTCTTTTTTGGTTTCGCGACTTCGCGAACGAGACGAGAGTTGACGTGAGCGCCTCTCGTTGGCTGGCTTTTGTTGCGTCTGCTTGTATTGCGCCGTTGCTGGGCTTCCAGCTGCGAGATACTGAGCACAGCACGAATCCATGAATACTTTGTTCAGCACAAAACAACAGACACAAGAAAGATGTCTTTCTTGCGTCTTTTGTCTTTCTTGTGTCTGCTGTTTTGCACTAAACAAAGTATTCATGGATTCGCACCAACTAGCCCGCCAACGCATTGAGCACAGCACAATGGCGAGCTTTTCAGAAGACATGGAAATGTCGGAAGAAGAAGAAACTGTCACGATTCTCCTCTGCAACTCAATGTACTCAACTCAATTTCCACGGAGAAGGCCGGTCGCTCAGACATGCTGGCTGCCATGTTGAGATTAGATGGGTTGTGACGTCAAAAACGCAACTTCCGGCGGCGGCGAAAGCGGAAAAAATGGGTCCTGGACCGATTGCCTTCACCGCACCACTTTCCGCCCTCCTCAGAGTCAAAAGCGGCCGAATCCGCTTCGCTCGCCGGATATTTCGTGTAGTGTGAACGGGCCTTAAGACTAGAATGAGCAGACACATCCTAGAGAGACTAGACATAGGTTACCACACACAGCACGATGTCAAGGTAGACAAGCCGAGAGAGGCGAAGGAACCGATGGTAATATCCCCCATACCAAAGAAGGTGCACCCAGAACACAATAAGGACAGAAGAGAGAACAGAGCGAAGCAGACACAGAAAAAATTCAGCAGCGACAAGGACTCAGTCTTCATAGACGCGGCTCGATACAGTCGCAGACGGGGGTTTACAGCAGCCTTAATCGATAGCGAAAAACAGTGCGAGCACTCGCAGCCATAGCACTCGCAGTAGCTCAGACTAACGCAACCGTAATAGTCAGCGACTCTCAGACAGCAATAAGAAAATTTGCCAATGGCCGAATCTCCCCGGAGGCACTACGCATTCTTCTTGCAGGAGACCAAAATTGCAAATGATATACATCACATGGACACCCGCTCACACCCTCGCGGAGGACGGCAACAACAAGGCGGCACACGACACAGCTCGAGGGCTTACGGACCGAGTCACAGTCACAAGTGAAGCCCCGGCACCCTTCGGACGCGACAATGCGGTAAATGAGGGGGAGGACAGGATGACTACATATAATGACATCATCACGAAACACTATAGGTTACAGAGGGGCATATTCCCGCAACATCACGCAAATTGACAAAAAAGCAATCTGTCGCATGGCGGCAGTTACAAACTAGGACACATCCGAATCCTGCACTCTCACACAGCATATATATATATATATATATATATAATATCAAATGGGCAAATGCAACACACGTGACTTCAGAGCCACTCAGGAGCATGTATTATGGGAATGCCGAGGAATATATAACAATAACGAGATCGCAGCCTCTAGCAACAGCCTTCGCACGAACTGGGAAGCCGCGCTGCTCAGCCCTGCCCTCGAGGATCAACTATGGGCCGTCCGGCGTGCCGAGGATGCCATCAGGACCAACGAACTCCTGACCGTCCCCTAGGCGGGGCCTTTGGCCCTTCCCAACAACTCGCAGGGCACGTAATAAGGTTATTTCCTCCAGCTCCTCCTCAGCTTGCTCTGCCAGCCACCATTTTTGTTTTGGTATCCAGCACTGTTACAGCAACAGCCGTCTGTTTGTTGATCTGCTGTCATCCCGCAGCAAATGCGGGATGAAAAAAAATTTTTTTTTCTTTTCGTGAGAAACTTCAACACGCATAATGATCGCAGCCGTGAATTTGAGGCAATTTTTTATGACAAAAAAGTTCGATCATTATGCGAGTAGATACGGTATATCTATGTTTGCCAGCTGACTGTGAAATGGCCAACAATGGCAAAGAAACACCAAGTAACATCAGCAAGGAAAGTGACGACAGTGCTGGTTACAAGTAGGAGCACCAACAAATGACCGGCTAGTGACATGACTAAGAAAAATTTGTTACATATGTTGTGTAGACACTTTTACTAAAAAGGTAAAGTTTTAATAGAAAGTTTCTTATCTACATCGGATGTGAAATTTCAACTCTTAAACATCTGTCGTAACTTTTTTACCTCCCGCGTAATGAACCTGCCCCCCAGGTTGATGTTAAGTTTTTTTGGGGAAAAATAAAGATAAAATATTAAAAAAGGTGGGCTCATTATGCGAGTAAATGGTAATTTGCAACACTGGCACTTTTGCAATTTCTTACGAGAGGAAGGCTTTGCCACACGCAAGTGAAAGCAACAACTGTCAACATGTCAAGCAGAGAAGAGAAAAGCAGTGCTCACCAAATTCGCCACAGTAGACACACTTCTGATCGGGCAGTGTAGCGAGGTCGCGGGCTATCACAGTGCGTGTCTGCTCTCCACTAGCATTGCCTGTGATGACAACCTGCAAATTCCTTTCGGCAAGACCACTGTCACCGCTCGGAAACGATCGGCAGGTCTTAAAGGAGTCATCTGACGAGCTGCTGCTGCTGCTGCATCGACTACTGCAACCGCTACTGCTGCTACTGCTACTGCTGCTGCTACTGTAGACACGCCGCTCACCAGGGCGGGAGCCCACATCCACACGAATACTTTTCAACTGCAAAGTGCAGAAAGAAAACCCCGTAGAGCAATCAAGACAGCAAAATGCACTATATTGGCAAAAATATATTCAGCATATATATCTTTTTTTTCCGTTCCTGTAATGCACATCCTTATATTTAATCACGACCTATGCTGCTTTTTATAAAGTTTGTCCAGAGCCTGAGCACATCTATCCATCCATACCTTGAAGGTTTCCTAGACATGCCTACTTTACATAGCTCGGGGTTCTTTTGTTCGATGAAAGTTACTGTATGTCATGTCACGGTTCATTCAATTTGTGCTATGAAAGTACAAGCTCGCAAGAAGACAATCTCAAGTAAAACGCAACTTTAGTAAGACTTGATGCAGCGTTTATAAAAGTTTATAATAAGCCAAATTGGTAAACTTAATAAAAAATATTCTGGAGAGTTGGCAGGTATACGCTCCTGCTTTCAAAATTACCCTTGATAGCCAGTTACCCCCTTAACTCTACAAAGTAGGGGGCAGTGTTTCCCTTCAAATGGAAGACCTTTCCCATTAGCCCCCTCCCCCCCTGCTTTTCTTTAAGGTTAAGTTTTAAAACTGTCCCCTTACACTCCCTTCTCTCTCCTTCATCCATGAATAAATGTGTTCTGTCACAATCTTGCAACAATATAAATTATGTTGGCTCTGATGGTAAGTGGTTGCCTATACTGGAAATGTTATTCTGGTTTCATGTCCAATTCTAAAATGCAGGCAAACCCATTTACACAGAAGAAGTGGTGTGCTTTGAATTGGAGAAATACGGTAGCTCCAGGAAATGTTTCCAGTGGCAATTCTAAGTGAAGCCTATTAATTACTAAGCTGGTTCCCCACAAATACACCAAAGTAACTCACATCTTCAGGTGGAAAAGGTGAAGAAGAAATCCCTTTCCCTGTAAAAGAAGATGTCATAAAATAAGCAAGTGAGTAAATGCAGCAATGTAACGCTTTCACAAGTGCATTATTCCATGCAAATTCAGAAGAACTGGATTCCGGCAACAATTTGCACTTACAAAGCCAAGCACTTGAGTACAACACACAGCAATACAAATTAACAACAGAAAAACAGCGCCATTTTCCCCTACCTCTGCCGGCACCTGGTGGAGGACTGATGTGTGAAGGCACACCGTATCTTTCCTCAATCCTCCGACGTACGTCATCCAGCTCTTCCTGTGTGAACGCAATAAACGAGTGTGACGCACAGGGTAGGCATGACATAACCATAGTTGCACTGCTTTTACTGTTGCCTTAATCCACAGCTGGTATGTTTTGATTCTGTAAGATCCCAAACTAAATAATGTGCAATGACCCCAAACCCACTGGTGAATCCAGAGGAGGGAGGGCACTGGGGGCCTAGGCCTCTGCCAGGACGTTAGCACTGCCTCACCCCCCATTTGCCTTTCCCCCACCTTTACCAACTGAATACAGCATGTGGCTTCAAAATGCATTTAAAAAGCAATGGTTCAAAATGAAAACTATGATTATTACTGAAGTTTAAACACCAGAAGTTTACTGTGCTACAAATGCTGAATTAAGCAACCAACAGCTCAGTTCTGCAAAGCAGCCCCCATGACAACACTTACCTTCTTCTTAGCGTCAAACCTAAACCTGTCCGAGAGTGACATGCTGGCAATATTCACTTTCAAATGGAATGGAGGTTTTCCGTGGAACTTTGAAATCGCAGCAAGGGCTTCTCTTGTTGACCGGAAATCCACGAATCTACAAAAGAAAAGAAAATTTTTAACCCTGAAGCCTTGCACATCACTTTTCTTATTGAAGAGTTCAATCTAGATACGTGGGAAAGGAGAAATAGTTTTTCTCGGCAACCAGTGCACCACATTTGACGAAGTTTGTTACATTTAACAGAAAAAGGTAAAAACTAGTGATTGATGGTTGCGAATTTTTTTATTTAGATCATCAAATTTTTATTTAAGAATTGATTACCTAAATAAAAAATTTTAGAAAACGAAACTAAGAAGTTAAGAGCTTTGTAACTCAGCAATGAAAAATGTTATCACAATTGTCTAAATTGCACCTAATCGTACATCTAACGCCGACAACATTGATATATTATGCATGGCTTTCTATAGACTACTCATTTGTGATTTCAACTCTCACAGAACACTTGTAAACAATGTAACAACCTCACGTTAAGACATAAATTGACATATCAAATTCGCCCACTTTAGAGGCGCTAATGGATGGGGTTTACAGAACTGTAATATCTACTTTAGGTGCAGAGCTACAAAAGTGTAAACCTCATGCTTCAATTTTTTTTTAACTTACCAATTTTTTAAAACTCCAATGAAAAAAGGCAGACCCTAAATCGAAATTCCAGTTCCAACAATAACTTGAATTTAACTTTCTCTCTCAAATGCAACAAACTTTATTAATATTGCCGCAGTGGTTATCTCAGAAAAGAGTTTCTGCATTTTACATGAATTTTAATAGGCAGCATCAAAGTTTTGCCAGAGCAAAAGCTTCCTCTTAGGAGAAAGATTTAGTTCATGAGTTTCTGTCTAAGTACATGGGAATAGAGAAACAGTTTTTCTCGGCAACCATTACACTTATGTTTAAGGTATGCTGCACTTAAAAAGTAAGAAAATCTAGTAAATCTAAAAAGTAGATTTTCAGGTCATGCTATCAGATGCATTTAGAAAATTTTAGAAAAAGTCTCCTATACATCGTAACAATGTGACGTACGCTGCAAATTCATAAATCACATTTGTCCACTTAAGATACTCTTACAGATGCAATGTACAGAACTTGGATATGCATTTCTAGGGCAGAGTTACGGATGCGTAAGCACTGGGCTTGAATTTTTTAGAACTTATCATTTCTCAGCAATTTTTATAAAAACATTGGAAGTTCTAAATCAAAGTTTTGCTTCAAAAGGAAAGCTCACAGAGCGCATGATAGGTGCAAAGAAACACAAGCTCGGTGATGGAAAAGGCCAGGCTTAGTGAGAACAGTCAGCAGCTCGCACCTCTTGCACGGTTTTGGCAATGCAGCTTCGCAGTGTGCATCTTCTTCGCTAAGCCTGCATTTTCTCCGCTACTTACTATAGTTGCTAGAATATAACTTTCTTTCTCAAATGCAACAAATTTCGTTCAAATCAGTCCAGCCATTGTCTAATGAAAGCACTTCTGCATTTTACATGCGCTTGCATAGAAAAATTAGAGTTGGCCCCTTAAGCTAAAGCTTCGTCTTAAAGGCCAACTGCAAATAAATTTTGGCCTGCATAAAAAGCATAGTTCAAGATAATATAGCTACAGAGCAGCCCATAATATAGATAATATAGGTATTGTGTTCATAATATCCATGAACACAAGAGAAATACATGAACCTGAAGATGCAGCACCTCTGAAAAAATCCCAACATTGAAAGGGTTAAGGGAGTAACTGCAACAACACAATAAAAAAAAATGGCTGTGGCTTAGGTAAGGTTAAGCCCAGGATGCGAAGCATACTAGCCTTTATTTTAGTTGTTGAACCACTGTTTAGCTTGGTGAACTGCTGTTGCTTGGCTATATTTGGTTCGGCTAGACGAAGAAACAACTCATGCGTTACTCTGCTTCGCCTTGGACGCCCCGCATTGGACGCGGTGAGCGTCGAGCAACGCAGCGTTCGGCGCGGCAACGAAATGTGCGCCTGAGCAAGCGACGCACGCCTGAGCCTTAGAAACAGCTCGTTTCTAAGGCAACACCACATTCACTAGAGGCGCTTTTGTACCGCTTTGAAGCATCGTACTCGTGGCTCAGTGGTAGCGTCTCCGTCTCACACTCCGGAGACCCTGGTTCGATTCCCACCCAGACCATCTTGCAAGAGTTGAGCCAAAGCCACTTCTCCTCTGTCGTGACGTCACGGTGTCACGTGGTATTCAAGGCGACACCGCCGCGCCTGAGGAGCTGGGTTGAGCCCTCGTAATATGCTTCGCATAAAAAAAATGTCACTAGCACAAGAAGAGATGAAGTGCAAGAAGGTATGAATTTCAGCTGGTTGGTATCCCGAAAAATGGCAAAATAAAAGAGTACAGGAGGGGCGCCCCTAGCTCTGTCCTCTATCACCCTCTTGTCCCGTATTTGGTAAATTTTTTTCTGTCGTGAAAGGCTATCTTTAAGCTCAACAGAAGCAAGCCAGTACTCACCCGACTGTCTTGTCTGGGTACTCTGGCTTTGGCTGGAGTTTCTGAGCACCAAGCACTTTCCCACAGCCAGAAAACAAATTCCTAAGACCAGCCTGAAATCAACATTTTCTGCACATCAATAAAAAATGCACTTGCCTCGATGTTCAGCATATTTTTTCGTTCATACTAAACAATGAAAATACTGTTACGGGGATGTTGGGAGTATAGAAAGACTGCGTTTACAATATATCCACAAGCAGAGTCAGTGTAGTTAAAGATGGCTGACCAGCAACAACACGCAGCAGCCAGCGTCTCGCGATGCGTGCACCGGCATGGGTCTTTGTCGTCTTCTTCAATGCGCCACAGAAAAGCACAGGAGCACATCTGCATCACTAAAACTATTACAGAAGTTTTGTAGGCTCTGTTCTGATGCACGTCGGCAGCATGCATTACCGGTAGCTCATAGCAGTGCAAGTTCAAAGCTCCTGCCTATCTGCCCTGGCGAGCTGATTGCAGGCGCAACGGCAGATGCCACATCAACATGGCTTCATTTCTGGCTTCAAAAACATGACGTCAAGGTCTCTGCTATTTTGTTTCTTCCCTCCATGGATGTCATGTTTTTCATTAAAACAATTTGCCCCTGCTAGTAATGGCACCGACTTTGTGTTTTAATCCTCGCCGATGGCTTCAAAGCTCGGAAAGCACAATGCATTGCATAATGCCGGTTTCAAAAAGTCAGCTTCGCCTGAATACAGCATTGTTACATGGTGAAGTATACGCGAAGTATTGCACTGACGCATACCAAAAGTTGGCAGAGGCAATTGTCACGGGACACAGTATGTATTCCTTAATTATACACGCGTGTACCCACTGCCTCCTGTCACAGTACGAGCACCAATAAGCCTAATAAGTCTACCGGCCAGCCTTCAGAGCTATTTAGGACGTGCCTGTGGCAATTTGAGCACTTGGAGACAGTAAAAGGCATGCATTCATTCTTTTGGACTGCCCGATTTTTCAGACTTTTACGCAGCCCCTAGAGAATCTGATAAATCAAAGGTCAGCTGTACCCCATGGAGGTGTCTAGTAAATCACTCATTCCAAATTGCCATACTTTTACAGGTTTCCTTTACCAATCTGATCAAGAATTTATACCTGCCAACTTATCAACTTTATAATTAAAAAAAAAGCTCCAGAAACAACAGGAGGGGGGGGGGTAGCGGGCATTTCCTTCCAGTTTGATCTGCGCACACACCTTTTGTTGGATACATACACACTTTAATATGTGTGTTATTCGCATAACATTTTTATAACATGGTTATTTTACATTATCTATTATTAAAGATGAGTTCCCTTTAAACACAGCACACAATTAGCAGCAAACTTGGAACAGCAGAGATTGACAACACTTGTTTTCAGACCAGCTACCTTTTCAGTGACTGCTGGTGCAAATTTCGCCTGCCGAACAAACTTGCTCAAAGCTGGTTCCCCCCTATGGTGTATGGCATCTTGCACTGCTACAAGAAGGTGGCCCCAATTATCAATATTTCTTTTTTCCTGGCATTTCATGCAATTTTGCTTCACCCCATGCTTTAAAGTATTTTCATGAAAAGAATTTCTTTTTTGTAAAACATTTGCAGACCAAGCCTAAATAATAGCCTTATGAAATTTCTTAAAAATTTACATAAAATTGAGAAGAATTCAGAAGACTTCGCAGGTATGAAAATCTACTGGCTTAAAAAGTGCCAAACTCTCCTCCTTGCGTGAAGCCATGCAACCATAACTAGAGCTTTCCTGTCAAGTGTTCATGTTTATGAATGAAAAGTAATCTGTTAGAAGAGTTTTCTGGCTGAAAGAACACTTGGAAGAAGCAAACTAACGCAATTTTTTAAAGCTGTCCATTTCCCAAGGCCAAATTCCCTGATGCGGTATTGACTTTTCCCTCCAAATTTCCATGGGTTTTTTTGCCAGTGCTTAGTATTTCCCAAACCATTCCTTTTTTTCCTTGTTTCCCAGGCCGCTGTCATTGCATTAAGACGCCTTGGCACAGGAGGAGGCAGAAGAGCCTTAAAGCTGTGTTACATGATTGCATAACCCTAATTATGGAGCTGACAATGAAGCCAAGGAAAGGAAATCTCATTTCCATTTATATCATTCCTACATTTTAATTATAATAACTTCAAATAATCTTTCCTGCGCTTTCCTTAGTTTCATGATTACGGTTGTGACTAACAAAAACACGGCCCCTCGGTTCTCCTTCCTCTCATTCAAAAAGAAGGAGGAGGAAAGAGAAAAGTAGAAGGCAGGGAGGCCTCTCATTCAAGAAAGTTTAAATCACTCCAGGCATTCATCAGCAAACAGAATGTGCATTGCCTAGTCTACCCCGTCGGAACATGAACAAACAATGCACTAAGCAATGCAAAGCAAAGTTTACATGCACCATATTTTCTCACCTCAGTTACCTCCACAGGTAGATTTTTGACACACAATGTCCTCGATCTGACAACCTCAGCTTCTCTGAAAACAGAGAGCAAGGGATCACTCATTAGTGGTCATAACAAATTTGTGGTATCTACATAAAAACATTACTGTTTCTTTATTTAAATTAAATTTACGTAAGGAGATGTTGGCAAGGCCCGTAGAGGCACCAGCCACTCCGACATGCAATAAAAAAAATGAACACTCAAAAATGAACTCCTGCGAGTAGTTCTTAAGTTGTGATACAAAACCTACTAGCGCATAACTCAAGTTCAACAAGCGCAATGCAATATGTGCTAAAACAAACAAAAAATACACTAGGAAAACAAGGCATACACCATAATATAAGAACATACACGGTCACATATCTGGAATCTATGCAGTCACAAGTGTGGCAAATGCCAGTGTACATGTCCGAATTAACGTACATAGAACTCTTTAATTTCTACATCAACAAAACTATTTCACATCTCCACACTATTCCACAATGCCCGTTTCATCAAGAAACTCTACAAACGCACATACCACCCATATTTGGGTTGTTTCTCTTTGGCACATACCCTAGAGTTTCTTCCACAACTTTCTCCATCAGTAATGACAGATATGTCACCATAAAGTAATCATCAGTTAGTCTTCAAAAAAAAAAAAAAAAAAGGGTGACGAGGTTGCTCTATGAGGTAAGATCACCTAAGTGTGCTTTACCTGGCTAGGGTTCAGCATATTCAGTTTAAAGGAACACTAAAGGTAAATACTAAGCCAACGTGGACTGTTTAAATACCATACCAGAAACATCATAAGGCTTGTTTGGCGCCAAGAAAGGATCTAGTTTACAAGAAAATTGCACCTGAAGGGTCCGAATGCCTTTTTCGAAATTCAAATCTCCCGCCACCTAACCGGAGGAGTGGTGACGTTGCATACGCCATCACAACCCTTTGCTGCTGTCGGCGAGTAAAACCCCACCCAACAGGTGGCGCTACCAAGCCAAGACAGTGGTGGAATCGCCGCTGCAGCTGCTTTTTGGTCAAGTGGCGTAGACTGTTTGGGCATCCTGCGACATTACATGGCAGTTGAATTCTCTGCCACTTGCAGCTTGTGCAAGTTTCACAAGCCAGCAAAACCAGCACAGCACTAGGCGATGACGAAACTAGTAAAACGCGAAAGCGTGGGCTGCGCGGAGTCGAGCAGAAATGAAACCTTTCGACCGCCCGGGGCGTTGTCAAGGGCAATTTCAATGAGTTCTTCTTCTAAAAAATGAAATAGAATGGGACAAGTAGCATTTTATTTTGCCCTATAATACAATACAAAGGTGTTTTTTGCAACGAATGGTTGAGTACTAGTGACAGAATTTAACTAAGGAGTGCTTGCATCATCGGGCAAGTGCTTGAATGTGTCGGGGGAGTCTCCAACTATGCCCTGCATTTCTCAATTTCTCACCCTAATTTCTCAATTATTAAGGCTCTGTTCGCAATAATATTGACGCCTTAGAGATTCTCGAGTACTAATCTATCACTTTAACTTGACTTAATATTTGCCTTTGGTGTCCCTTTAAACAAAAAATAAATAGGTGAATAAATAAAAATGGAAGAAATAGTACACCCCACCACTCCTTTTTCTTTTTTTTTTTAAGGGAGTTTGAGTTTACTCAAAACAGGCCATTGAAAGCAAATATGCCAGTGAGCTAAGACAGCGATCACGTTGCAGTTGCAGACATGCACTCCGATGCAAGGAGCCTGGGCCATGTCAAAGCCCCCTGTAGCCCAGGAAATCTACTCGTTTCTTTATTTGGACCCTTTTTGCCTTTCACTAGAATGAAATCCAGAAACTTGTAGGGGGTAGACTAAGCGGTCGGTAGGCCTTGGCCGTGCTCTATGCAGTCTTTGCATGCAGTGGTTGAACTGGAAAAGTTTGATTATGGGTCATACCTACTTTCTCTTGTTTTCTGTTCTATATTATTCGTTGGACCTCTATACCCACACAACACAAATAAAGTCTCATTCTACTAGTGCTCAAACATCACATGCATTCTCCTAATTCCTGCACAGTGACATTGTCATATGGCATACCAACAGCTATCAAACCTTGTTATTTGGTGGTTGGATATAAATAGAGCACTGAAGAGTGGGATGTGCACTTGTATAGACGGTTTCAGCTTCAAAAAATTTGTGAACCAGATATTCACAAAAAATCCACATTTTCGGTGGAAATAAATATTTAAAAAAATGCTACCCTGTAGCCATGGCAAATCTCAGTGCATCTGTTCTGCCCAGAAAGAATTCTAAATTTCTTCTGAATGTGTATGTGTCGGTAGGCAATTTTCTCTGAATGTGCACTCCATACAGGTTTATTTGCATCTTACTGGTGTATTTGCAGGAGTGATGCATCTCATGATAAATGCACTACATCTTGTGCTGGTGCTTTTGCCACTTTCTTGCACACACACTAGACAAGCTGGTTGTCACATCAGCAAAGTAACAGCAAAAAATTATTGTTCTAAACACTGTATGGCTTGTGTTGAAGTCATGATGGACACTATGTTGAAGCCTAACTGCTACTTGTCTTCGCTTTGGCTAAATCGGTTATAAATGAGCAGTATACACTACCGAAATAATCTTGGTAGTGCTGGCAAATGTATAAATCAGCAGTCGTTGAATAGCACCTCAGCAGACGACGTGTTCAGCTGGCAGTTTGCTAAAATAATGCAATTTCCAGTACGTCACCTTCAAAATTTTGTTAAGAGCTGTGCAGCAGTGGACATTTTTGGGTGTTTCTGTTTCATTATCAATAAAAATGTTGACTTTCATAAGCTTTCTGTGGCTCTCCCGAGTCGAATTTCAAATGTACAATTTTTCACGGAGGCTGCTCTATGTCTACTATATGAAGTTAGGACTTCTAGTGCAGTCAAAAATGTTGTTGCAGTTGGCCTTTAAGAGCACTACTAGCAAAGCGAACAGCTCTACTTCTAGCCAAATGACTCTTTTTGAGCAAAATTATGAAATATTCAAAAGTGCAAACACAAAGAAGCAAAAACCTGCACTGTAGCTGGAGATTTGCGAAGAAAGAAAACAAAAAAGAAAACTAGCCAATGGGTAGATGGGAATTTTTTTATATCCACAATGTCACGTACAACCAGTGTATTCTTGCCCACATGGTAAAAGTCAAATTTTATAAGCTTCAACAAGAGTTCACTGGCATGTGCGTGCTCCCCCTGCACATCTCAAAGCAGAAGAAATGCTTCGCTCACACTTTGTATGCAATCACAATAATGCTGCCACAAAAGTTTACTCAGTTCCAGGTACTACACAATTTTGGTAGGGAGAGCAGCATAGCAACAAGGACATACAAGTATAAAGCAATGCCTTCTGCTTTGGGGCTCAGTTCAATTACCATGGCAGTCTATCGAAACCACTTGTAAAGGCAGTTTCCACTCTCACATGCCATGATCTCTCCTACAAAATGTTGCAGCTAAATAACTACTTTTAGCTGTAACAGCAGCGACAACTACAGCATCTGTAATGACTGGGAAGTGGCATGCGTCAATGCCGTCACACATAGCAATTTTCTCTCTGTGCAGAGCTCATATCGGTTGCATAAATTAATCAAAGTATGCCGATCCTGAAGAGTCCTCCTTCGCCATGTCATCAACTCAAACCTGCACGCCAAGGCAAACAGTGCATACAATCCATCGCATCGTTAAAAACAGGCCACTGGCTCATCACTATCCCCACAATGCCAGTCGCTTATCGAAGGAAAATAAGTGGTGCCAAACCACAGTAGAACACAAATTGACACAAAGTTCTTGTCCCCATCATTTCACACTGTTCACATTCCTTTGATAAGCCACTCGCACAGTGGGTATAGTGAAATGCGCTAGGTGGTGGTCGAGTGACAGGAACTGACACCTCATGCAACCTACGCATAAACACGACAAAGGGGCCTTGTTAAGCACGCTGCTATAGTCATGACAGGGTTTTTCTTTTCTTTAGGTGTGTTTTTTAAAACTGACTGGGAAAGCTAACTACCGTGATCATTTGTACACTAAAGTGGTCATGGATTTTTCTTTTTTTGTAATAATGCACTCGGTCCCATGAAGATAAGGCCCAAAAATAATGTTTTTACATGTTACTGTGCATAGCTTTACTCGTCCAAAGTGCAAAATAGTTATCATTTGTGCAAATGAGTCTTGACTACGCCACTTGGTCTATAATAATAATAATATTTGGGGTTTTACGTGCCAAAACCACTTTCTGATTATGAGGCACGCCGTAGTGGAGGACTCCGGAAATTTCGACCACCTGGGGTTCTTTAACGTGCACCTAAATCTAAGCACACGGGTGTTTTCGCATTTCGCCCCCATCGAAATGCGGCCGCCGTGGCCGGGATTCGATCCCGCGACCTCGTGCTCAGCAGCCCAACACCATAGCCACTGAGCAACCACGGCGGGTGCCACTTGGTCTAAAACATGACAGAAGAGTCGTTCAAGGTAAGCGCTGCAATCACTGCACTGTACTTGAACTACAAACAACAAAGTCGGCAATTTCATTACTCGGAAAACGCTGGCAAGCACTCAAGTGGTAGGTTGACCCCTGGGCCTTGGTTGTAACTGTTGAAAGAGACGGAGAAATACTCCTCACTCAGTGGGTCCCAATCGTCCAAAGTACTTAAATCACCGGACATTACGCACCTGAAATAAAAGGCACGCTCGTTGTAACGAAAACAGTGCGGGTAACGCTAAGTCAAACTTTGTTAACAGTCTGAAATTCCACTCAAATTACTTGCTGTCAGCAACTTCCTTCAATTAAGTCCTTCTTACGCTAAAAACTATGACGGCAGTCCTACTGGCTACAACGCGTTCGTGGGGGGTGCAGGCTTCTCAATTATTCGTATCGCACACCTGCAATGATCATCAAGAAAGTTTCACAGCGAACTATGTCCAACGATAAACTTCAGGAACGTATTTTATGTGATTTCTGGCAAACCGCATAGCACTCCAAACACGGGTCTCAATCGAGCAGTAAACGAAGCAATGGGAAAGCTGCGGCTACTCAGCGTCAGTGAGACGCTCTCATTGCAGATGTCCTTACTGATTTAACTGCACGCTGCCAGGCCCCGTTTTACACTCTACATGATTTCCTGACACCACTTCGTGGCATTCAAAAGATTTCACGCATGCATATGCACTACATTGCTATCAAGATATTTTATGAACCATTACAACAATGCAGCTGCGATTTGTAAACTCGGCGCCGCTTCGACAAACGCTACGAAACGCGGCGACCACAGGCGGATTATTAAAATGGACATTGGTATCCGCTCATACGATGCTTTCGGGGCGAAATTCGCGATTGCTAACGGTGTGCTACAACGTTACGAACTCGCAACGCGATTTCTGCACGAACAATTTAGGTATGGAGTCGCGACACAATCAACACCGACTTGTTTCTACTCAGGCACGACATCGAAAATTAAACGGTTCATTGAGCTTACAACTGCAACACTACCCTTATGTCCTCATACGAGCTCTTGAAATATCCGGATGCAGAGGCAAATCGCAAATTTCACGCAGGATTACTGAGGCGCACACGGGCAGGTGATCGTGCTGTCACACAAAGCACGTGCTTTCGTGCCTGCAATAAGCAGGTAAAAGCGCACGAAAATGTCGCATTCGTAATTTTTCGCAAATGACATGGCATGCCGAAAACAAACCTCATCGGCGGTTACTAAAAAAGCGCTTACCACAAAGAGTTCCTGCAGGAACGCACGCATGCTCCGTCAAACGCATGAAGTCTGGGTCAAAAACATGCGCGGAGTCCTCGAAGTTGTTCGAGCGTTCTAGCAGATACGACAGGCGAAAGCTATGTAGAAGCAAAGGCATTGGTAGAAGCATGGAGGAAGGCAGCGCCAGCAGTGCGCAAGCGGAATACGCGCACCACTGGAGCACAGAGCTACAAAGAGAATGGCGCGATAAAAATGGTAAGCAGCGCCACGGCACCTGCTAGATATCGAGTGGTCGCGTGGCATGGTAATATGCAGCTTTACGTTTGCTTCCGTTTCATTTTCCAGTTATCATTACCAAACCATTTTAGTCTGAAGCTCTGTAGCATAACCTAGCACAACATCAAATTATCTGCCTTCTGCTGGGGTTAAGGAAACTGGGAAGTTTCCTTCAAACTGGCCAAACTGTCCCTGTTCACCTGGTGCAAATTTTACCAAAGTTTCACGCAAAAATTCTTGTGTGTGTTCGGAACTCTATGGCCCTAGATTGGCACGTACAGATAACGCTCACATCACTCCGCATATGCGACACAACCGTCCTTTCCGAAGAGGAATTGTTCTTTCTTTAGAGCCAACTACAGGAAACTCATACAGGAAGAAAGCTCTTTAGTGCGATTAGCATATTCTCAGGCAACTTGACCCACATTGCAGTACGTCTTTATGCAACCTCTTTCAGAGCACAACTTGGGCCACTGGGTCTGTTTTCCGAATAAACTAATTCGACCAGTGGGTTGTACGTGTGCAACTGCATACAATGGGTACATAATCTTTACCACTCTTTTAACGGAGTACCCCTAAAATTTATCCGGTGCTCGGACGAATCGAACCCGCGTTACACGGGTTTCTCAAGCACAGCAGCGAAGCGCTTTAACGCGCTGCGCCACAAATGTGCATGCACAGTAAGGGAGCAATAGTACTATGTTCGCATGCACCGGCACGCCACGCATCTCGGAGGCCACGCGCGGCCCTCGAGGCGGCGCAGCGTGTCTAGAGGGAAGCCCTACAGCGGAGTCACGTTGCAATACACACTTCACACACACACATAACGCGTTCCGGCGGTGGCAAATGGGTATGTCGCTACATTGCTTCAATTGCTATGATCGGATTAACGTCTCGATCGTGAGATGGGTTCTGCCCGATTTTTTTCCCACTTTCTCCATGAAGAAAGATGTCATGTAAGCCATAAATAAGTCATATATTGTGGTAGCTCATCTAAAGTGAACTATATTCATATACATTGCTAACATATAGATAGCTCACATTTTGTTCAAATATTATGTTTAGTATCTGTTAAAATTAGATTGATGCAAAAGAGGGCAGTTGCTGCTCTCTTTCGGCAGAACTTGCTACCAATTCAACATTAACATAATAGCTGGAAATCTATAGCTAAATCTACAGCAATTAGAAACTTAGTAAATTTAGTTTACGTTAGTGTATTGCACATATTCATATGGGGAGAAATTCCCCACCAGCGTATTTCGTTTAGCTCGAACCAATACATGGAAGCAACAAAGCTAAGGTAGATGTTACTACAGAAAGCTTCCACACTGTCTGCAACATTAACAGTAATCAAATTCTTCAAAATTTTTGTTATTTCAATGAAAATTATCTAGAAAGTGGCAATGTTGCCATTTCTGTGGAATTAAATGGCTATTTCAAAATGCCAAGTTCATTGTGCCAGAACCTCTATCTTCGGATATTATGCTGGATTCGGCAGTGTATCACATGTATCATTTTGAGGACGCATTAATAAATATTGCCTGCTCATGGTGTCCTATTGGTCTCGCAATAAACATTAGTGATCTAATTCCTTGTATGAGAGCAACTAATATGACATTTTCTTGGCATTCCAGAAATGGCAAATTTCCTGAAAACTCAAGTTTTTCACAAGGGCAAACATAAAGATACTAGTATGAAAAGTTGATTTTATAAGAACGGCACAGGTAGTTTGAAGCACAAAAATAAAAAGTAAAGAGTACAATTACGTATTACATAATTTTGCAAACTGCAGTAATGCTTGAGAATATATTCCACAGCACGAGCCTTGTTATAACGACACTGCATTGGAGAACAAAGTACCTTCGTTGTGTCTAATATTCGTTACAAGCCGCATTGCAGGTATTTGTTACATGTCAATTTCGATGAGAAACATTCTATATTTACTTCATTAAATCTGATATATAGTTATATTGTGGATTGACGTATTAAAGCTATCGCAAAAAATGTGGACTGTTCGATTATGCAAAATAATAAATTTATGTGATGAAAACTGAGTCTTCAAGAAGTGACACAAAGATTTTGTGCTGCGCCTCCTCTTGAGATCTGGTGAAAGAAAAATCAGGTTAAATTTTCGTTTTTAAGACCTGTTGTGCTGGAAGAAGCATAAAATGGCTTTCCTGCAACAATAAAACATAGATAAAGCATAGGGGCTTGAGATTCAAGCATCATCACAAGAAAACAGTACTACCCACAGTTTGTAAATGTTGCATTTTATTATCTGTACACCTATATATCTTTACAATGCTGCTCGCCTGTACAACTATTTCCTTTGAACGCCAGCAACACCAGGTTCCTTGGCGAGAGACACGGGTCAAACAGGGGCAAGAGGCTGCTTGATATGCCTGCAAAGCAATTAAATAAATCACAGTAATGTAAAGATGGCACAATAAAGTGCAATAAAGTTGACTTTCTCTTCTACCTGTGAATGTAACTTGAAAATGAAGACTGCAGTCCAAACATGGCATTGTGAACTTTCCAGTGAATTGTCAATTTCCGTTTTTTTGGCAACCCTGTGGTCAAGTGTACTTTTGCTCATGGGTGTACATATCAAGCTGTTACGATTGACGTTTAAGCACCGACTAAACCAGAATCACCTAAGACTGAAGGACAAGCAATTATGTTCCGTATCATCGGCTTTTCGACCGACCAGATATGACAGATGAGACGAGTGCCCACCCAGACTACGACATAGACCTGGCACCACCGGTGACTCGTAAACAATGACAGTTCACTACAAGACTACAATGCTGCCCTCAGACTGCCATGGAGGCCAGCCTCCCTATCATGACCAATTGACCATCACGGAGAGGCCACTGATTGATGAATGGGTCATTGTCAAGGACTCCTGGGGAGTGGCATCAGCAGCACGTGCAGTTTGCCACATGGTTGCCTCATATTGCGCAATGTTGTACACACCAGGAAGTTCGGCAAAAAGGTGGGGAGTTGGGGGTGGGACACTGGGAATGGTTCGGCATTTGTGATTAGCCAGTGAATTCCCTCAACAAATGAAAGAGGCAACTAAAGGGGATAAAAAGCCGATCTGGAGTGGGGTGAAGGTGTGCTACGACACGGACGCGTGCTCCTGATCATGCTCGTACTATTACTTGCACTCGTACTAGCACATGTTATTTATTTATTTTTATTTATTTATTTACTTATTTAGCATTTATTTGATTCAAAAAGAAATCAGAAGGGAGGGGTTAGTAAAATCCACAGTGAATAAAATATATTTGAAAAAGAATATGGTAAAGCTCATTGCAAATTGAGTCAAACATTCTCAAATATGAATACAAAGGCGATGCATACAGAAACAAATGTTTTAGAATATGAGCTATTTTTATCAAACAATATAGCATGCTCATTGGTATGAGGCCTGAACTTTGTGACAAGTGAGATTCTCTCTCAATAGCTGGTGTGTCAACCTCAACTGCCCTGACATAATCTCAGCCCATGCACAACGCCTCAGTACTACATTTCACTGCTTTAAAGAGTTTACTTTGGTTTGGGTGGGGGACACCTGCATCTCGGTTTCAGCCAACACTTAATTTTTTTTAGCTCAAGCTCCTTAAAAGAAGCGGCGGCATGCTTCTTTTCCCATTCATTTCTCAATGCGTAGGTCCTTTCTGTTCTCGTTCTCCTTCCACCGCTCGTACGCCCCACGGGCCATTCGAGGCATCCTCTTAGTCAGTTGTATGGTCAACGTCCAATTTTTCCGGATTCCCTAATAGCCGCAAAAACGTCCATAAAATCGGGCAGTTCGAAAAAATTAATACATGTCTTTTACTGCTGTTAAGGGCTCCAATTGCCACAGGCACATCCAAAAAGGCCTACCAGTACACTTATTAGGCATATTCGTGCTCGTACCATGACATAAGATGGTGGGTGGACGCGTGATTAATTAAAGAATATATACCGTATCCTGTGACAATTGCCACTTTCCAAAATTACTTTGTTTAGCGCAAAACAACGGACACTAGAAAGACGACAGGACAAGATGCCTTGTCCTGTCGTCTTTCTTGAGTCCGTTGTTTTGCGCTAAACAAAGGCAAGCAGTCAAGGACAAGACTCACAACGATCCCAGAGGTACAACATTCGGTCAACGAGGATCAGCGATTCAATGACAGGTGCCAGGAGGAGGCGTAAGGAGTAGAACACGACGACACGCTGCCATTCATCCATTGCCAGCTCCAGCTCAGGTGAATCCAGATCTTCATCAGGCAAAGTCAATGGGAATTTCTCCAGTGCTTTTCTTGCATATCTAGAAGTGTGGCCATGCAAATACAATGGCAAATCCACTTAGATTGAACCTGAATATCTTGATTCGCTGTGCCAAAAGCTTATGTTCTTGAAAATTGAGCATAGAAGCATGGGAGCACTTTCTATATATATCGAAAACCCTCCGGCTGGTACGTTTGATACATTGAACAGTGTGACATGTCACACAGCAGTACATCTTTAGAAATTTCTACAGTGTGGTTGCTATAAGCTTTTATAAGTGGTTGGTGCCATCAAGTAACATTGAAGCCACACCTATCACATGGCAGGTCCTGTTTAGCTTCTAGCCACACACAGGCAACAACAAAAATTAGTGATAAAGAAAGAATGAATTGTAAGTGAAAGCATAGAAAAGCAATTCAGAACACTGGGGGGGGGGGGGGGGGGGGGCTGTTAGTTGTAAAATGAATGCGAGCATAATTGATAACAACACACTGAGAGTGTAACTCCCTGGCCACTGGGTCACAAGTCACCTACAGTCAAGAACAAGTGCACCGTACAAACAGGACTGCAATGGGTGCACACCCACGCTGTGCACATATGCATTAAATTTCGTTCTAGACCCCAAATCTCTGCAGACTGAAATAATTAGAAATATCAGACCTCTCATTACACCCGTAAATCATCAAAGGTGTGTGGAAGGTTGTGGGCATGCATCCTCATATTTAGATATTCTTGCTTATCACTTATTGGGCACCTCAACAATTACTTGTCAGCGCAGTAGCACAGGGCATGCTTTTAAGTTCACTCTGCTTTGAAGTCGACAGCATCTACTTTGATGGATGGTGATTTTAGGATTTGCATTTTATAAAGAACAGAAAGCTCACACAACCAAGTGGCTAGTGAGCAGATACCTACTGTGAAAACGTCAAACTATCAGCGTGCTTGACAGAGCCCAACCCACAGTGCCTCTGATCTTTGTAGCGATTCACAATCAGTCTCTCCAGCAGGGCTCTGTAGCAGTGGATCTTCAGTGCCAATGGTGACTCTGTTCACACAAAATGATCAGCGATACACAACACGTCAGTGACAGCATACTTGGATTATTCTGGATCACAGCGCTCCATGTGGTGCAGCTTTGCCAAGGAGCAGTATTGACAACAACCCCTCATGTCCAATGCGCACATATCACATATCATAGATGAAATAATTGACTTTAAGGAATGTCTGCACATACTTTTTGCAAACAAGTGCCAGAAACCAATGAAGTGTGCAGTTATTTGCAGCTTTTACATTTCAAGCGAGTTATGGCAACACAGCAGCCCTCCACATTTCAGCGTGGCAGTGTCCAGATTGCATGGCAAATTATAAATCTTTGTTTTTAGGCCCTCAGAACGATCAAACGCCTGTATGTATCACCAAACAAAACTGGTTAGCATGTGCCAGGCAGCTGTATGGCATTATATAACACTGCTGATGCATTCCTCAGTCGTATGACTTTAACTTACGTGTATAGAAAATATTCTGTTTTAATTACACAATCTGAATCACAAGTTTTCATGAATGATGTTTTTTCCCTCCCTCTTTTCACAAAAAGATCAAGAAGGTTCTCCTGTAAATTACCCAAAATCTGAATATGAAGTAATAATCATACAGCCAATGGAATGCCTATACCAAGTGTCAGGAAGATTACCACACTATATGGCGGCCTGCTAGTAAGATCGGTACAAATATAGAAGAATATAGGATGTAGCATTCAGTCAAAAAAACAGGGCATGTAAAACTATGTGCAGAGGATATCTGGACATGGACATACGCATAAACAGTGGAGATGTGAAATTTTTTTTTCACCAAATAATGTTTTCAAATCCATTAGTTTAACTCCAGAACAGGAACATCTTTTCCTTCTTAGCATGTCCACTGACACCACTAGTTTTTAAATTTGGTGCCTGAAATGAAAATTACAAGTGTCTGTGTTGAGCTATGAAAACCTGCCTGCTTAAACATGGTTTCGCGTTGTACTTGACACAAAATAAGCAAAAATGAAAAATATCTTGAGAAACTGTGCAAGCAAAACTTTACCTTTCAATTTCCTGGTATACACTTCAAAGGCATGACAAGCAACCTCTCGTGCTTGGTAGCTGAGTGCAGCAACATTCCCCAGTGAACAGACATGGCTGCTCATAGGGTATGCCATTTTCCTTTCTATTCCTTCACATCTGGCAAAACAAAGTCAGAAGCTGAGGCCAACAAAACTTCAAACAGCAGCTTTTCAAAAGTAGCATAACTTAGCAAGTACACTGGTGAGCAAAATTATACAGGCTGAAGGCTACGTGAAAAAAAAGATGAACTGCTCATGCCTTGTATCCACAGCGTAAAACGGACCAGTATGCAATGTGGTACTCGATTCTCTGCAACACTCTATTTCAGGCTACACATTAACTTTTTTTCATGAAGACCACTGTCTGTTGCTTTTACACATCAGTGTAGATATCCATTGCTAATTTTTTTAATAATTTCACTAAATATTTATTGCTTCAGTTGAGGTGACACGATGAGATAAAGAAAGCGATATATGCTACCAGAGCTCTTAAATTACTCCCTATTCAATTTTGTTTTTCAAGCCATCATGCTCTATCTACAACACCTAGGCTGTGGAATGTCACTCTCATGAGTAGCTCGTCACATCTGCATCTGCAGATGGTAGAATAGCCAATTTATTTAGTAGACGTGGTCAAACAACAATCACAAATCAAGTACGGGGAGTTTTCCCATCCTCCTTTATTTTAGTTATTTGCACGCCAAGATTCTGCACAGGCTAAATACAAACATATGACTCATACAGTCATAACTACATCCATATGAATAAAATCAAGAGCATTGTCTAGCTCACCGAATAGAATTCTAAACATAGCAAAAATCTCTTTGCTTCATACACTGTGGATACCTTAAAACACCCTCAGGATGTTTTCTGTCAGCCTGCTGAGGTTTAGCATTAATGCACCATAGAAGAATAGCAGAGCATAGTGTTCTGATACTTGGCAGTGCTTTAGGTTTTGGTCCAATAATATATTTGACATCAATGCTTTCAGTATAATTGGAGTTACTGTGTACTGTTAGCTACTGTTTTGTGAGACTTACGATGACCACATAATCTGCATTAAAAAAAGATTATTTCTGGCATGGCTTGGCATCCTTAGTGGCTTTACTCCAGCTTGCCAATGCTAAACTGAACTCAGTGGCTGTGCTTGACAGCTTGACAAGAAGCTTGTTCGCTGTCTCCCTTTTCTCACCATATCCTTTCAGGAGTCAGCCTAAAGCAAGGGAAGTGATTTTGGAAAGCCAAAAGCACTGCCCTCTCGGCTGCTGGCTCCCGTGTTTTCTCTACAAGGCAAAGCAAAGGTTGTTCTTGACAAAGCATGGTCACTCTTTGAAGCGTGCAAGGTTATCTGGCACTAGCAGGGCTGGAAGGAATGCCACGCAATGAGAACACCTTTTCTTTTTCAGAACTAAGACACCCTTCTGGAGGCACACTTCTAGTTTCTGCTCCAATAACACTGGCAAAACACATGTCGAAATGTTTTCTGTCGTTGCATTAACAGAAAACACACCAAACACGATTACCATCAGTTAATGATCATCCCAATAGTAATAAACACAAGCTATACACTCTAAAGTACCTTCACAAGCGTTTAACAGCTTTCAATGTAAGCACTCTTTTCAAAACTATTTTGACATGCTGACTCATGACTGAACATAATCTGAAATGCAACAAAAAGATCACATACTTGTCTTCATTGAGCTTCATGTAACAGCAGCCAACAGAAACAAGGCCCCGAGCAGCAGGCGAGTCAGCAAAAAGCTGAATCATGGATGGGCCTAGATTTCCACACGTATGAAGACCAACAAGTACAAACTAGAGTTGATAAAGGAATAGAGAAAGAGAGACAGAGAGGAAATTTGTTTAAAAAGGCTGCTCCTGCAAGTACATACCAGCAGCACGATACAGTACATTTACGCATCAAATTTTTCACAAGAAGGTGATGTTGCAGGCACTTACATTTTCTACACCAGAATTTCCTTTTCCCCACGCTTTCTCTGCCACCTGAAAAAATAGATGAAGTTGTCATACGATGAAATTAAGTTAAAATGAGTGTAGGGATACACAACAGACTTGTTTGACATGTATTGTGAAAAATGGCACGGATGTTTGATTTAAAGTGTATTGTTATTTGTTGTGAAATGCAATGCATACCCTGAAAGTAGTGTCACTAACAGCATAAGCTTTTGGAGCACAAAAACCCAAGAAAGAAACTAACACGCAGCTAGTGCTTCCTCTCTTGAATTGAAATATTAATTCTATATTTTTCCTTCCAACCACCACCACATCCCTTACCTAAATTCCAGGTGGAGTTTGAAGTTGCGAACATTTAATGCAAATTTAGTCTCCGCAAAGTTTTGCGGTACCTGTTGCTGTCTCCGTGCCTTATATAAACAATAACAACAGCATGTGTATGTGAACAGTTTTGCACTCTCGACAGTCTTTCAGATGAGTAATTCTGATGAAATAATTTTAAGGAGTTACATAAAGAAGCAACGAAGCACACTAGAACAACACGTGGCCATGATTCTGTGTCATCAGGACACGTCACGAGACTTGCCTTGAAATGAGGCTGCAAAAGACTGGCACAGACTAAAATATAGTGAAGTCTCTCATAACATTTTATGTGCTGCAAGACTGGGATAACTAGAAATTGCTGGGTGAAGCCTTCGTCCCGTACTGTAGATAAACAGGATGATGATGTGTAGCAAGAGACCCAATCGTAAGTAAAGCAAAATAGGTTTGTTTACAGTAGCAGAAACATGAACAATAAGAAACTTGGGCAGCAAGAAATGTGCACAGTGCATTCAGTAAGCACACCCACAACAAGATTCAAGAACAAAAGCAATAACAGCAAGAGGAGCACCTGTTCTAGTTCAGCAGGTGTCGTAGCCATAGAAATTTCTAGCTCCACGTGTTGAGGGAGATAGCAAGGAGAATCTGCCACTCCTGCCTCTATTTCCATTGCCTTTTTCTTCTGGACATGAATCGCTGCCTGTGCAAATAAAAAAGAGAGTCATACAGACTGCACTCTCACCAAGCCAGGGACTACTTGTTGCCATAGCCTATCAAAAATATTAAATTTTCCTAGATGTATATAGCTGGGCCTGCCACCAGAATTGTTCTCATTGTTATAGTACCTTGACTTTCAATGAAGGGTCATCTTTGCTACTACAGCAACGAAATATTTGAACACCGGATATGGTACAATGTTATTCCATACATTATTTGCTTATTCACTTGAATAGAGGCAAATAATGTTTCTGTATAAAAATTTTCACAACTGCAAGTAAGCAGAGTTTCATTTGCTGCTCCAACTGTAACACAGATCTTTCCCAAGTGTGTTCCACTGCTTTAACAGAAAAGTCGTGATCATCATAATCATCATCATCATCATCATCCTGGCTACGCCCACTGCAGCGCAAAGGCCTCTCTCATACTTCTCCAACTACCCCGGTCATGTGCTAATTGTGGCCATGTTGTCCCTGCAAACTTTTTAGTCTCATCCGCCCACCTAACTTTCTGCCGCCCCATGCTACGTTTCCCTTCTCTTGGAATCCAGTCCGTAGTCCTTAATGACCATCGGTTATCTTCCCTCTTCATTACATGCCCTGCCCATGCCCACTTATTTTTCTCGATTTCAACTAAGATGTCATTAACTCGCGTTTGTTCCCTCACCCAATCTGCTCTCTTCTTATCCCCTTAACGTTACACCCATCATTCTCCTTTCCATAGCTCGTTGTGTCATCATCAATTTAAGTAGAACCCTTTTCGTAAGCCTACAGGTTTCTGTCCCGTAAGTGAGTACTAGTAAGACACAGCTGCTATACACTTTCCTCTCGAGGGATAATGGCAACCTGCTGTTCATGATCCGAAAATGCCTGCCAAATGCACCCCACCCCATTCTTATTTTTCTGATTATTTCATAGAAAAGTATGTGATGTTTATGTGATGTTTTTGCACAGCTCCGGGCACCCAACCACTAGCTGTTCTCGTGATGCCAATCATCTAATTGCAGCTACCTCTTGAACCGTTTTACTGCAGTAGCATCATAGGGACAATAAATACAAGTACTAAGTCAATTTCGACCAATAAAGCATCCTTCGAAAACTATATTTTTGCTAATTTTGTGGTACTAGGTTGATTACTAAAAATGCAAAGTGAAGGTCAAAGTTCAACCTTTAAAATTTCGCACTCGAATACTAGGGCCACTAAGTCAATGTGATGTCGCAGATTCCAGAGTACTTTTTTCATATTTGGGCTGTTGTGGCTCACAAATAAGTTCTTGAAATTTGCTAAGTTCAGTTTTTCACCCCTTTGGAATACAATGTTGTCCATCTTTGCCAATAAAAAATGTAACTAGACCACAGGAGGCGCCATCAAAATCCATGATGTCGCAGTAAGTTGGTGCAGGAATTTCGAGGCAACATTGCCACCCGCCTTTTGTTATTATGCTGTTTCTGGCTTGTCAACATTCCTGCCACAGTAAGAGTGGGCTTTCTGGTATTGCACAAGGGCGATTTACTAATAGTACAGCTGCAAACTATTTTTCTTTTTAGAGTCCCTTTAAAGGTTGTCATCTTCACCAGGCAAGTGCTCCATTGTTTGCAAAGCACAAATTTCATTGAAAGGGAGCAATGCATCTTCTAAGCAACTATATTTATTTCCTCAATATACCAGCTAAATGCTTGGCGCTTCCATAAAAACTGAAACGTAGGTACTTCTCTAATTGCGGCAGCTCTACAAATTTGTGAAGGCAATGCTTGCAGCGGTTGTACGCCAGGAATGGATGCAAAGAAAGGCACACCTGGTGGTCAAATCGCTGCGCTGACGTCAAGTGGCTGCCAACTAAGTCCACAGTGGCAACATGCAGCTTCTTGTCGAGTGCCAACAAGCGAGCCAGATGGCCTTGCCCAGATCCGACGTCTAGCATGTGCGAACAGTCACACTTCTGAGCAAGCAACTCAATCACCTGGTTTGCAAGAACAACAACTGATATAGACAAGCAATAGCTGGCAATGGGGCTAAAAAAGTTGCAAGAAGCTCCATGCTCCCTGCCTTTGCATGTACTGGTGGGAATGGGGATGCAATGATTTGCCTCATAGCTGAGTACATGAATGACTGAAGACAGCTACAAGTGCTCCAAAGTAGCCATCTTTTCCAGTCATTCGTGCACTCACCATGAAATAGCACGGAACAAGAGTTTAAAAACACCTGAAATATTGGCTAGCTTCCGACTGCTGTCGTGATTTTTCACACACGACACCAGATGCAGGGTCAACCATTACATCAACATGTATTTGTTAGTTTTCTGGTACCCTGGTACCCCTTGGGTGAATGCATGGAGAGCTACAATGTCATTGCCAAGTTAACTTCTACTAAAGCATTCACGCTGCTTCCTTAGCAGGGATTTCAGAGTCATCAGCTCTAAAGGGGCCGAGTAAACTGTTAATTCTTTGTTTCTTTTTATTTCCTGCACCTTTTTGCTCTTGTGTATTGGAAAATCTTCTGTATCTTACTGCAGTTGGAGTCTCAGACACAGAAATTTAATTTTGAAGTAAGTAAGCACACATCATAAATGCCACATATGCTGTGATTACATGGAGTGTCATCCATTCCCACGCGAATATCACCATAGCATTAACAAGCTGAGAAAAAAGCTTGCCTACCATTGCCAACCGAACAATTTCATGCTGCTTCTTCAGTTTTACATGCTTCCTGAAAGCATGAGTCAAATTCCTATTGCCACAGAGGTGAAAGGCTGGCCAGTGCAGATTTTTCCCACCTGATGCAAGAAAGAAAAAAAAGATGGAGCTGAGGCACTTTCTTTATTTAGTGATCACGACAAAAGCTTTAAATGCAAATGAAAGTTTCACTTTTCCACTCAATTTGTCATTGCCACAACACTGGGTAACCTTGGTGGCTAAGCATTTCTGCAGAGTAACCAGTTCATTTCGGTTTAATTTCTAATGAACTGAACAATGCTTGCAACCACAATTGGTTTCAGAGCCAGTTTGGCTTCTCCCTCATGGGTTTAAGATGTGATTGGAAAATGCCCAGCTCAAACGCACATGATAAAGGAAGCAGGCGCTGATGGTAGACCGTGCTCATTCTCCAAGCATAGTCTTCCATATCTGATATTGCTGATGAACAGGGAAAACGAAAAGTAGGACAGGAGACAATAGTGCGACAGGGGCTATACTATTGTTTCACACTAACCAATTTGTTGCAGCAGCGAAGTATAGACTGTGAAGATTTGTAAATAATGGAGTCATGTATAAATGGCTCACCTGGCCCAACCAATCACTCTCAAATTTTCTAGAAAGGTGGCATTCCACAATAGTTTTTGTATCATACCATGTCTGTATGTAATACAGTTGCCTGTTTAATCCAAAATAAGTCCAAAGTTATGGTTTGTCTGTGGCAATGCTGGACAAAAGGTGTAGATTTTATCAGCAACGGTGCAATGGCAGCGTCTGTCACTAGAGATTGCATGTTTAGTAATGTCGCAGCACCACTGTTCCTATCACTGAGGCAAATGACTTTTCTACATTTCCCTGCTGACAATGTGTAGTTGTTATTTTATTCCAGATAAAGCAGACAAAAGTGTCACATCGAAACACGGCATCAAACAAAGTGCACTGTGAGGCGCCACCTCTCCTGGAAATCCGAATGCAACCAATTGCGAGCAGTTTAGCCAGAAGACCCACTTATACCATAGGCTTCTTTATTTACACAACAGCAAAATTGTCTTTCAACTAATTTGCAGTTTTCACCCATGTTTAGGGCTACTCTGATGCACATTGTCAATTAACTGAAGAAAATGTCCAGTGGGCTCTGAAACAGCACATTCTTTTTCAGCTACATATAAACCTGCAGCGACCTTGATCCGTTATCAATAAACTATAGCAAAATATCTGAGTTGGCTATGACAGGGTTAGCGAAATTGATACTTTTGGCTGGAGACGATTTGCTGTCCGTAACCTTTATTGGCCTTGATCTGTTAATACGCGCAAGTGCTTTTTTTACTTGTACCTTTTTTTTTAGCGGTAAATCTATTTATGTCTTTTTTAAAAGGGATGTGATAGTCCTTAGCAGACGCATAACTTTGAGAGAGGGAAAAGTTTATTCCATTGAGAAATTGTTTCACATCGTTTGACAACTCCATAAGGATGCTGTGAGATTTCGCAAGAAAGGAAAACAACTGCTATGCGTTAAACTAGCACAGTTCGCTCACCGGCGCGCTCTTTTGGTGGCAGAAGCGGGATGTCAGCTGGTGATGCGACAGGACTCCGGTCGAGCGCAAGCAGTCTGGCTGCTGGAGCAAGGCACATCAGCGACAGCGGCCATACCGAGTGCTTCCTGACAACAAAAGCAAGTTAAGAGGCCCGTCAAAGCTCGTACTGACACGTGAGCTTTTGCAAAGAGGACAGAAAGCGGGGATCTACGCGGGATTAATTGTTTAATTGCAGCGCGCACGAAGAGAGGATCGTGCAAGCATGTGTGTCACTACGCTTCTTTGAGCAGGGGACACCTCTAGCATCTCAAATAAGTGTTGATAAAAGGGATGCGCGCAAACAGACAACTTAAAGAGCAACGCAACAGTTGGCTATACGGGCCAGAAAATTAGGTCGGATGAACATACGGTGCCTTTGTAAAGCGACAGACATAAAATAATTGGCTGGTGTACGTACTGTGCAGGCAGTCCCGTTTCAAGCCAGGCGGAAAGATCGCTCAATTCAATGGCAGACAGTGTCTTCTGCCACGAATGTGGTAGTTTGTGCCACTGCTGCTCAACGAAGTAATCCTGCGGGCACGCACGCATTGGGATCAACGTAGACGCCGAGCAAAATACTAGGCGCTGCCAAGGGCGCAGGGTAGTTTAGTACTTACCAAGACATAGGCGTCATTCAGCCAGGAGTACTGAGACAAAAAAGAGCCCAGAAGTGTAGCATACCTTCTGACATCTGAAACATGCTGCGCGTCGCAAACAAGCGGGCACATGGCAGACGAAAACACGAACTGAAATGTGCTGATGATGATAGCAACAATAAGCGCGTCATGGTTATTAATAAACATAAACAAAAGGAAGTGCAAGGACAAGTATTGCACAATATTTGAAAAATTCTGACAATGTGCAGCTTGTCCTTTCGTGATTCGCGCTTTGTTTACCGTTTGCTTACCCTTCACCACAATTTCACTTCTACATATTATGTCGTGCGACAGCTAATGATAATAAAAAATACCAACCCTTCCACTACCGGAAAATGGGAGTAAGCGATCGAAGCTTCTCCTGCGTGCACCTGACCTTCGTGAAGGTTAGGTAATCCACAGGTAACGCCGCCGAATTGCTTCGGCCTCTCGCTCCCTCAGCCCGGGATCTTCTCGTTCACCATGTGCTCGTTGCTGTCGGATTGCCTGGGATCGGGCGGCTCAGCGACTGGATCGGCGCGCCGACGGCGAGCCCTTTCACGGGTGAGTTCCCTGGTTCCCGCCGCCGCTCGTCGAAGGCTGCCAGTTCCTCGGGGGAACGCACAACGCATGGCCGTTCCATCCGTTTTCTGAGAATGAACTGAACGGAAATATAGCCGGCGCAGCGCAAGCGGTACCCTTTACCTCCCCGGCGGAAGCGAAACGGCCCTAATTGTTCCGCGCGGGGCGTGAGCGCGCGCCTATGCAGCTGGAATCTTTGCTAATGATTCACGCTCCGGCGCCGGCGCAGCTCACAACTCATATCAAACCACCCTTTCCCACAGCTCAGTTCTCTCCTCAGGGCTCCTGCAACTGTGTTTTTTTTTTTTCCGTGACCATATCGCCACCAAAACTTGTGAGCCAATACAAGCTTCACTTGAAAAAAAAAAAGAAGGGAGGGGGGGGGGGGTGGAGAAAAAAAATACACTCGAGTGGAACTAACGCAGAATATCCTTGTCACAGGATGACTCTCATATGCACTTCAGTTGGCACAGCCAAGTGAGTATTACATATATAGATCATGTAATTCAAGCACTCTTGCATTACTCTACTATGCTCACACATACGCTTTGTGCTTCAAAGATGCTAGAAAAGTTCAGTGCAGGTAGACTTTGTAGTGTACTACTACATCCCAGTATGCTGATGGTGCGCAATCAGTGGAATCGGCAGAATTAGGCTGCCAGCTGATTGAGCAGGCTCGGCTAAAATATAATTTATTGACACCAGGCACCAGGACCTTCACCACAACTTCAATGCTGTCAGTGTATGGAATTATAAGCATGCAGTTAATTATGTTATATTTCGTACGTGACAACAGCCTCATGGAAATCATATGTATGGTTATAATAACCATATGCATGTAGATTCTATTTTTATTCATTAGAAACCATGAACCCCACCCATCCTTTGCCAGGACTGTTGTCAGCATTTCACTAGGCGAAACAGCGACATGAAGCAATAATTCAAGATGCACTTGTTTCGGAGCCTTAGCTTTTATATACTTGGCATTCAGAATTTCTGGAATAATGTTTCTGAAAAATTATATTGCTGCCAATTATATTGCTCCTACAGGTGCTTTACATATACTTTTTGCGCTTGTACTGCAGCCTCAGCGGTTTTAATGAGGTCAGAATTACAACACCGTGTGAACAATATATGTAAATTTAGAGTTAATCCCTAGTTGGTCTGTTACATAGACTGTCACTAGGCATAGTGGTGCCGCATGCTCCACCATGAACCCTGTTATGTCCGGCCAGTGGGGGCAGCAACCTTCGAATCTCTCCTGCTTTCCTGAGATGACTCAGCTTTGTGAAGCTCACAATAAGTTGCATCGGACAGCCCAGCGGCGACACCAAGGTGAGACACATCTGACCTCTATGGGGTTGATGTATGCCACTTCGTCGCCGACCTTGACGTTGGGATCCAGAAACTCCAGTGAAAGTGCGTTCTATGCCGCTTCCTTACCGTTGCTGCTGGTAGCCAAAGTCGATTGACAGATGAACCATCTAATAGCTGGGCCATTACCGGAGCCAAGACATGCCAAGGGAGTCAAGCATGGCACCCCTGCCGATGAGTGTCCTCTTCTTTTTCTAGGGCAGTGAGCCGTGTGCACCCGGTGTGATTTCTCTGATTGTGTACTGTGAACAAAGGCACCGGAGTAGTTGCACATACCCTTGTGCTCAAAGTGGAACCTTTGGCGACCATGAACGCTCCAAATGGAGAATGGTGTGACTGCAGATTTTCCTGGCCTAGTTGATCTAGGGGAGACAAAGGGGATTTAAGAACACTTTTTCAGCTCTTCAAGCGTGCCTTGGCCTGCTTTGACCTGATAGCTCATGCTACGAGAACAATGTACTGCGCTCCATGCTCCGGCCAGTGTAAGTATCCCTTGTTCTGTAAATAAGTTTGCCTCTTATATGTAAATAAACCCTCCATTCTCTTCCTACAATCTCTCGACCTCGTACTCTTCACGAAAGAAGCAACCCTCGTCAAGACAGCTTGGATGACAGTGGGAGCCTGGTTAGCCCCCGTGCGTCACCCCGGTAGTGTAGGCCAGCTACCCGTTACGAGACGCACCACCGCGGAGGCTAGAGAGCTAACATCAGTTGACGCCAGACTCCGAGGGCATGACCCCTGAATCCTACAACCCCTCCAACATTTCCAACAAATCACTGCAGCGTACCACAACCAATGTTGTCATTATTGGCCTGACACTTACAACAGCCAATGTGACTGAGATTGGCTTCTCGGTGTGATGGATCATAGAAAAAGAATAGAGTCAAAGCAAAGGAATGATTCTGTACTGCAGCCTCTGTTCTTTCTGTTTTGGTTGTACCTAAAGACAAGTGAAAGAAGAAAGAAAATAAAAGCATGCTTGCCATAAGGTTTCTCAATAAACATACGGCTTCACATTTAACACTCAGCTCCTACATCATTTTACATAATGTGCTGCTAGAGATATAGGGATCACCGCTACTGCATTTAGTAACCTATCCTCTAGCGAGTGCATTTTTTTTCCATCCCTTGTACCTTCATTTTTATTACGTTTTGACAACAGAGTATCAAGGCTGTCATTCCAGTGGCATAGATACATAACTTATGCAGCAGTAGAATACTGTTTGCTCTGCTCATGCCTTTCAATGCCAATGAACCGTTCAGGTAAATTTTCAAAAGTTATGTAATAGCTCATAGTGCGATACTCTGTGATCATTTTTCCGGAAAGGCAAGAACGTAATTGCTTTCTTGACGAAGTCAATGTAAATTGTTTTTTCCTTCTCATCCTTATATTCCTTTCTTTTACACACACTGCATGCGAGAGGGACAAAGGCACATTGCTAAATAAAGTGCAGAATGTCAGAAATAAACATCTTTTTAATTGCAATGTATAGCTTATTGTAATGCATCATTAACACCCAAGACTCAGTCATTGCACTGTTTCCAATGCTTTTCAAAATTGACTCGGAAGTTATCGTGCAATATACACGCCTGGTGATCAGTCGGATGGAAGAGAAACTATCGAAGACGTTTAATCAAGGAAACCATTCGAAAATTTCTAATACTATATCGAATATATTATATATTTAATAGACTTATTCAATTTGAAAACTATAGTATTCAAAACAAATCGACTATATTGCTGGATGTACGGGAGCAAATGTGATTCTTAGAGTTTGCTTCTATCTAATCCATAAATGTGTGTCCGATTTTGTGCTGAATTTTGTGATAATTTCATACTGCTGGCAAAATTTCGCCTGTAAATCACACTTAGCCGCTAAATGCATCACCTTTGTGGAAAAGCGAGCCTCTCAGTAGCAGGGATTTACAGCCAGAGAGGGTGCACTCTTTCGCGGCACCACCACCAATCTGAGCTTATTCCTTGACAGCAAATGCGATGAGTGACGGCTGGCACCGGGTCAAATGCCTCTCAGTTTATGGGCATTTGATGTTGTATAGTAAGAAACAGGTTGGCAAGAACAGGTAGCTTGTGGGAATTACTCTGTTTTACAACATGAGCCAAGCACACAATCATTTAGTATAATGGCTTGCTAGCCTAATTTCTTACCATTGACAATGTAATTATGATGTTCAAACATGTTAAAATAACCGAAATTGCTAATGGTGGATGTGCATATTATTATTCAATGTTTGACTTGATATTCGAAGCATAAAAGTATTTGTATTCGATTTGTATTCAAAAACGTTTACACTCACACACCCCTTGTTTAATCATATTCTTGTCATGAACTTTCCGATGAAATCAACCCTAACTTGATCTAGACCACTACGTTGTTGCAGATTATGAAATGCAACTGTGAAATACGTTTTGAATATTGCCAGACCACATGAAAATCCAAGATGCAGCATAAGCATGGCAACACAACCCACAATGGTGCATATTTAAGTGGGTGTTTAGGGAAATAGGTGGTTTTTTAATATAATAAACTTGAGAAGACCATTACTTATTCCACGTACATGGTAATGCAGCTTTTGGCACATACATAACCATGGTATTTAAACAAACAGTATGTTTTTCATGTTCGTAACATACCAGTCGGCGATAAGAACAGACTTGAGACTATTGTGTGTTGCTGAGCAGATTTCAGGTCTCAGGAGGTTAATGCACATAACTTGAGGCAAGTCTACCTCCGAAAGGTCAAGAGAGACCACTTGTTTAAGAAATGAAAGGACTTTGGCACTGTGTTGTACCATGTTTTGGGTGAAAGTACAATCTATCAACTCAGTTTGACTTCTTCTTTGTACAGTGTCCCTTTAGGCCTTTCACAAGCATCTCGAGAATAGTATTTGGATGAAATTGTCTTGTACAATAAGAGATCCTGTCGCCTCAACTGGAAACACTTTGTTCCTCAATGCGCTTGCATTCCAGTAAAAAAAACAGTTTTTTTCTCTGGCAAGTTCATTCTTGTCCCAGCTTAGCATTGCTAGCATTGCAAAATC
Source organism: Dermacentor albipictus (assembly GCF_038994185.2). NCBI lineage: Eukaryota > Metazoa > Arthropoda > Arachnida > Ixodida > Ixodidae > Dermacentor > Dermacentor albipictus. Next base: position 398,860,294 of record NC_091821.1, read on the forward strand.
CACCTTTATTGAGCTGCTATTCTTGTATGGCCACTACTGCTTTCGCTCAATTCCACTCTTTTTCTATTATCAAATATTCACGGCCTGCTTGAATGGTAACGTATGATAAAGTAGACGGAGCGCCGCATAGACTATCAACAAAGTGCAAGGGAGGACAGTATTGGAATACATGTAGCATTGTTACATTAGAGTTTGTCATCTCTTGGTAAGCTTCAGACAAGGCATGATGGACACAAGAATGTGCAACACAACAAAGCTCCCTTTATTTCAGCCTCTCCTAAGAGAACAGGACATGCAACGGGAGATACAACATTGCAGCGTGCATGCAAGCAGGCAGCAACACTTCACAAAATAACAAAACTCAACACGCTGTAACGCCAATACTAAAAAAAATAAAAACACCTGAACAATTGATGGTAGCACATTCACATCCGGCACAAAGATGCAGTCATTGCTGCTAAACACACCACAAGCATCCCGAATGCGTTCACTCTGACACTCATGTAGGGCTCCATTAGCTCTCCCACTTGTCACCTTTTTATTCCAGGCATTGCACAATCACACCGACTTGCATAAAATGTAGCTCCGCCTGTCTGCTGGGTCGACATCTTAGAGTCGATAGTCACGCCACACCAACATTCTGGTCCAGGCAGAAAGAGCGGCGGGTACACGTCCATGTGTGAAGCATCCCTTTGTTGGTGTGCAGTCAGTAGGTCACACCTTGTGGTTTGCTGCAGTGGAGAGAGCTGTGACCTGCTCTAAGACGCTTTCGATGAAGGGCCTCTGCAAGCAGTCCACTTCCAACATAGTGCGGATAAGTCCGTGAAGCCCTCCGGAGTACCTGAAACACACAGCGAAGGCATGCATGAACTATTTATCATTTGAAGGAGTCCACTTATTTGAGCTGGTTGGTTCATGAGTGGAACAGCAAGAAAACAGTGCCAAAGATGGCGTTGTGTGCATTATGTCCTTCATATCCTGTTGCTCTTCCTGTCGGTCTGTCTTCACTGCTCCATCATATTACATAACCAGATCATCCAGCGATCTCTTTTGTTGCATTGCTGCTTGAGTTCCAAACAGTCAAGCATATTATCAGCAGCACGTTGCTTTTTCCTATTGTTCAGTCATTTGCCTTTGCCTGCTTGGCTGCACCCTACTCACATTGCACCAGTTTTGAGGTGTCGCAAATCAGGTGTACAGGATGTTTCAGTGTTGACTGGTCTCCCAGCTAAAGAATATAGGGGATCCTTGACAAAATGATGGCTTTTTTCTTTTTTGGCCAAGGTTATAAGGCCAGCAGGCCCCTAGAAGGCTAGGTAATAAGGATTTTGTGTTTAGCACCAGTTCTGATATACCTGTCCCTGCAACCAAACACACAGATGTTCTATGTAGTTTTGAGGCACAGTGCTTTAGAAAGACAAGTCATTCTGGGAAAATGGCATGTGAAATACTAACGCATTTTACTGCTACATTGAGTATAGGTATGTAAAAGGTGGCCTCAAGATTAGGTACACAAGCATTGACTATTGATGAACTTTAAAGGCCAACTGCGACGAAAAATCGTGGCTAAATTGGCAATAAATGAGTAGCACATACAACTGCAGCAATCTTGGCAAAGCTGCAGGACTGGTAATAGTATAATTTTCTTATTAGTAGTCTTTTAATGGTGCCTAAGCAGATGATGTATGCACCTGCAATTAGCAGCTATGACGTAAGTCCCAGCACGTCACCTCTGAGATCTTTCAGTGCACCACAGCTGGTGCTTGATCCCACAAGTCTTGCTGAGAAGTAGCATGATCTTGGGCATGCAGCATTTCCAGTGAGCAGTAATGACATCTTTTTTTTAAATGTTATTTTCAGTATCAAGAATGCCTCTTTTTGCGAGTCTTTTATGATGCGTCCACTCGCTTTTCAAGTGTAAAATTTTGCATGGAGGCTGTTTTGTATGCGCACAATCTGAACCTGGGAATTTCTTTTTACACTTCGCTACAGTTGGCCTTTAAATTCACACTTGCTACATGTGCAGTTATATAAATGAATTAAGATATTTAGTGAATTAGCAAAATGGGCAGTTAATAGCAATAATAAAAAAGCTGATTGGTGATTATCACCAAATTTCTTTTGTGTCTACAAATGGTACGACATTAAAGACAGCCATTCCTGAATTGCTCGGTATGTCCCGTTGTAATATATTCCACTAAACTGTCGGGGCATTTAAAACCTTGCTCTAGTTTATACAGCAGGCCTAAGTTTTGTAACACTTTTGCCCTAGCAGCACCAAGAAAACAGCTGCAAGACACAATCTTCATAAGCCCAAATTTTCACATTGCCATTGCAAACAGCATTCAGCATAAATTTGACCTTTACATCATTTCAGTCTTGGCTCTCACTATGTAGCCTCCACACACCTCGAGAACACAAGAGAAGGAGAAGTGCCCTTGCTGAATACCACTTCTGCTTATCCTCTATTTAGAGAGCTGTGTTATGTAAACCTTCATAATTATGCATGTACCATTTCCAGCATTAATTATTTATTTCATACATACTGCAGAACAGGGCAAAATGCATTGCATCAAAATATGAATGACAAACTGTTATACACTTGTTTATACTGCAGCTAACAACAATACGTAGTTAAGCAGTACAGTAAAAGGGAGTGGCCTTCCCGGGCCAGTCCTTAATGAAGAAGAGTAATAAAGAACAATAATACAAAAGCAAGAACAACAAAAAGTACATCAAAACCAATTCAAAACAAAATGTGATGTCTATAGACAATGTCTAAAATCATGATACATACTGATGCGACATTTTTCAAGCATAGGAAGAAAATTGCCTAATGAGCGAATTATAACATCTTTGGGCAATGAATTAATATGTTGTCAGTGGAAAGAATGAATGTGTCAGTGTGGAATCTATATTCAATTTAATGAATAATTGAAATCAATATAAAGACCTGTACGTGCATGTGAACATTTCCACAGGTTTGTGTATTTTTTATCTCATTTCTTTACACCAGTAGCTGCATAGTTGATGTCTTCGGGGACTATAGCGCTGAAGTTTTGAACAGTGTGCTAAGACTATTCCATGCAAGCAGAAAAGCATGTGAAGAAATGTATAAGAAAGATTATTTTTCAGTAACAACAGAAGTTTTCATTGGCACTCTGCGGAATAAGCCAAGGCTAAATGCTAACACATTTGAGCACTAAATGCCAACACATTAAAAATAATACATCGAGGCAGCACTAACGCCATAACAGTGTGGTTCCTAGCACGATTAACTGGGCATGCATCTGAGCTAGGCCTCAACTCACGGGCTGTCTGAAGGAATGTCCACGTGGCCGCTAAGTACAGCCAAGGCCACACTATCGCCCCGCTCATGGGCGGCCTCAAATGGGGACCGGAAGAAGCACATGGCATACAGGCAGCAGCCCAGGGACTGCAACAGAAACAACAAAATTTGGCACCATGTTACCCGAAAATAGCGTGCATGCGTATATGCTGCAATAATGGACATAAGACCCTACACATTCATGTGATGCTTACACTTCAAAGTTCAATGGTGCTCAATATAAGGCACCAATGAGGTACTAGAAGATGTGTAAGTCTGTTGCTCTCATGACTCAATTTACAGGGTACACAAGAGCGAGATGTGGTCAAAGCAAAGTGAAAGCCATTTCTTTTGAAAGGGAGTTGCTAATGGAGGGATATGGGGCCCATTTGGAGAAGTACCCACTCTCATCCAAACAAAACCAAGTCCAGGATAGAAATTTGCCAGACATCTTGGCCTTTGGGCCACTGATTGCATGGCAGCTTTATGACAATAGGTGAGCCCGACTTCCTTATGGCACTACAGAGAGATTGTACTAGTTTAATTTTCAAATCAAATTACAAGGTTTAACTGTAGCGAAACATCACACATGTCATGAGGAATGCCATAGTGAGGGCTCCCAGAATCATTTCCGATTCCCTGGAGTTCCACCTAAATCTACTTACATGAGCACTCTTGCATTCCAACCCCATCGCAATGCTGCCATCAGTGCTGGAAATTTTAACTTGTTACCTCACGCCGAGCAAAATGCTATAGCCACTGCAGCAGGTTACTAATTTAATTTTGCATGGAAATAAAACAAACAAGGCACAAGGCACCTCCTAGCCCCTCTCACCTGAACTCGTCATGGACCTGACTGATTACGCCAAAGTTGGGGACATATGTACCAGAAATTACTGTTTGTGGTTGCAACAGACACTCACATTCCAGACTGGCTCAACACACATTGGCCTTACACCATAAAGGGGGGCAGAATGCACACATGAACAAACTTTATGGAAGAGACAAAAGAAGCAAAAGGCATGCCTGCTTAACATGGCCAAAGGCAGCACGTACCCATATGTCAACTCGCTCATCTATTGATGTGCGGCTTTCCACGTTGAACAGTTCAGGAGCCCTATACGACATGCTGCATTTCTCTGTAGCCAAGTCCTGGGAATATGACAAGACAAAAGTGGCTGCAACTTGACATCACATTTGTCATGCATATATCATAAGACATCTACACAGTCAAGCATCAATATAATGAAGCCATATACAATCGAACCTTGGTATAAGAAACGGGATATAATGGAGTAAATGAAATTCTCCTTGAAATCCGCATCGAGATCCATGTATGTAAACCAGCATTTTAACGAGATGAAAATGTCCTACCAATGGATATAATGAACTAGATTAGTCTAAAAAAAAAAAAACAATGATTGCGCACTGAGTAAATTGCTTTCCACGTGGTTTGGCACAGTGATGCAGCAGTTAAAAACTCCCATGTTACCGCATCGAATATGGCGTCAAGCAACACTAGTCTTTCTCACTACTGTGGACAGCTGTGCACCTGCACACAAGCAATAGCTCAATATCGCACTTCTCCATTGACCTCTCTCTCTTGCGCTTACCTCACTGCGCAAGCTGTGCCATGCTGCTAGCGCGGTGGTGTGAAAGATTAGTGCATTCATTCTTACTACGTGGCATGCCGCACAGGCAGCTGTACGTGTCCTTCAAGATCTCGTTGGCACAATCTCAGGGGTCATGCGCAAGACTGTGCAAGTTGCATTATGCTGCGCAGTCATGCATAGAAGTGCGAAAGATTAATGGATTCACTTCTTTCTTTTGCTAAGGTGCGCACAGGCAGTCGCAGCTGGGCCTGGCATCAGAAATTCTCCGGGCACATTCTTGGGGGCCATGCTGAAACCGTGCATTCACTTGTCCCCCTCCCTGCGACTCACCGCTAGGGCTGGCAGCTAGGTGTGGCCTCGGAGATTGCACCAATGTCAATGCAATCTCAGAGGCTACACCCAGCAAGCCGAGCCAAGCCGGCAAAGTGTGCCACGTGCTGCTCAACCGCGATGAGCCAAATGGAAAGCAGATGCGGAAGGCCATCAGAATGGAACAGGAGGCAGCTATCTAAAGGTCGTTGTGTCAGGTGTTGAGTCGCATGTTCCACATGCAAAAGATTCTTTTGTTTTATTCAAATTTCATCGTATGTGTGGCCATCTAGCGGTTCTGCAGGCCATAAAGCCTTCATCTTAGTTCCATGTTTAAGATTGCGCACCCCATTGGGCATACACTGCAGCAAATGGCAATAATGGATATAACAAAGAAACGGATATAATTAAGTAATGGCTCCTCCTTCAACAACATTATAACGAGGTTCGAGTGTATTCAGCTGACTACTTTGCTAAAAGTGAAGCTTGTACTTTTCGGAGGCTCAAATTACCCTGCAGTCCCCTATAACATTTCCGGCAGTTAAAACACTGCTAGTAAGCATTCATGGATGAAGCACTGAACAAGCTCAAAGAAGCACATAGTAAACATTACGGTTAAAATTTACTAAGTAAGAGATAATCATTAAAGTTTATTTAAGAATAAATATTGTTCAATGAATGTTTGAGGGAATCTTCTCATCTAAATGATTCGCAGCGTTTTGAAAGCACCAAATCAACAGATTCAAAACTGCCAACAATATGTGCTAAAAATAGGCAAGAGTTGCAAGTATACTAAATGTTTATCAAAAGCCCAAATGATAAGCAGAGTTGCAGCAACATGGTACATGTCTTCATTTCTTGTACCCAGGTCAGAGCAGGGCCGCAGATGTGCTCTGTCTATAATGCCCATGTTACAATGTTGCACATTTATCTATTGCTTAATCAACAGATTTCAACTCCTCACTCACTGCACCCTTTTACCCTTCCCGATATTGGATCTGTGCCACCTTGTTTGATCAGAACTTGAGCAAGTGTCCACCATCTGAAACCCTCGCCATTTAAATCTACCTCATAAATGCTCTAGAATCTCTGCAAGATCATGCCACCAAGTTCAGTCACTTATTTGTGTTCATACAACATAAATAAATCATCATTAAAGACTGATTCCATTTTGCCGATGCTTTCCTCTAGCTATTGTATCACCAGCCTATCACTATTCCTCAGGATATATTACTGTTCTTGCAAGCGGGAGCCCTACACTAGTATGCATATTGTTTCATACTACATGTCATTCTCTAAATACTGCTTGCCCATGTGCCAGAGCTTTCACTTTTCCGACTTCTTTTTTTCCTCGCATAGCTGCAGGTCAGAATGGTCTTCTCTCCAACATCGCTGCCACTGCCCACTTACAAGTTTTCATTGAAAATGTAAGAACTCATTTAACATGGCAAGAAGGGAATCGATGTGATGTACTACCGTGCTCGATATGAACTGCAACACGGGCATTCACCTGTCAGTTCTTTCAATAATAAAAATGACAAGTGCCACTTTTCTTGTAAAGAGAGTGCTTGTTACCAGTAATTGGATCAATGTTCGGGCATTTTTTTTACAGGCGCTCCCACACGAGCATTACATGGCAGCATCCACATCCACATCCACACACACACACACACACACACACACACACACACGCACACAAAAACGGATTCTCGCATTGCAACTTGTATTGAGCATATGGTGCATTTTGTACACCCATAATCCCAAAGATGGGGTCGTCAAGGAAATAAAGCGAAATGCACAAGTTGCGAGCAGAGAGAAAAATTAAGGTGCTATATCTCGAGTTAATTTGTGCGTCCTAATCACTGTGACCAGGTAACTGAATGTAAAAAGAAAAAACACACACACACAAGAGAGAAGACAAACACAGGCACTACTGCAGTTGTTTGATCTTTTTCTTTCTGAGGGGGAGTTTCCTGCTTAGAAATGTTTCACCAAGTTGCCTAACAACAGGTTCTGAGAATTGAAACTGGCCATGAAGTTCATGCACGCATGACGATGTGTAGGGTTTTTTGGTGCAAGCAATGGTGACGAGTTCTCAATTAATTGTGTATGAAATGGAGAAAAGAATTGCAAATGCTAGTTGTAGCATGGCTGCATAAAATTGCATAAAACATATTGCATAACATTGCATTAAATACATAAGTATTGAAATAATGAATAGAGATGTGTGCCATGACCATAAAAGTCCATTGTTATGAAGGGTTGATGTAAAATCTGTAGGTGACAGTAGTACTAGTGCTTCAACAGGGCTCTTGAATGCGAGGGTTGGGAGGCAGGTGCTCTACAAAGAGGTTATCGCAGGGATACAGGTTATTCAGGGGGACAGGCTCACTTTATTGAAAATCATTTACCTATACAAATAGCACACAAACAGCAGCAGACTTGGAGCAACAAGGACTGACAAGCAATACACTGTTTTTAAATCACAATGACTTATTCAGCGACATTGTTGTTGCTGATTTTGCCTGCTTCCGGAACTCGTCTATATAAACTTGCTCAGAGCAAGCATCCCTCCTGTGCCCTTTCACTATCAGAAGACTTCCAACAGAATGTATTTTACCCTTTTTATTCATTTATCTTTTAATAACGGTATTCAAACACTCAACAGAAGGTTTGGTGACCAATGAGACAAACTATTTTGCAAACTAAGGTTATTTTTAATAAAGCTTGATGCAACATTTGTAAAGCTTAAAGGGAGAGTAAAATTTGGGAGTGTTTGCAGATATGCACTACTGAGCAGCATCATCGCTCACCTGCAGTGCCATGGCCTCACTGGTACGGCCAATATCAAGCCGAGCTCTTCCCATACTGCCAAAGTCCATCCACACGGGAACATCGTCATCATTGAGCAGCACATTTGCAGGCTTCAGGTCTCTAGGTACAACAAAAACAGCTTGAGCTGCAGTGCTTCTTTCTCTGTTGAACATATTTAGTACTGAGTAATAATGAAGAAGTTCAGAAACGGCACAGGCCATAAGGAAAACAAATAAAGTAGATAGTAAATAAATAAATGGAATGAAAGTGAATAGGGATGAACCACAATCATGTCAAGTGTCATCCTAACAACCATAGAGTTAATCATCTCCAGCGTTTTAGGTGTTGTTTGGTTCACATCACTGCTTGAGGGTCAACTGCCCCATCTGTGTCTACAAAGCCTGTCCACAAGAGTCCTGTCCGCAGTAGTGATAGGGGGAGGGCTCAATTGGGCACACTCAAGCGTGATGTGTTCTATGTTCACATCCAACTTGGTGCCATCTACAGGCATCCGCTGGTGTCAAGTGAGTTTTGCTGCCGGGTTCCTTATTTACAGAGTGCATGATACAAAACAGCAAAAAGAAAAGATGTGGGATGAGAAAAAACAGGCAAGGACAGGCACACATTTCCAGTGATGCTTTACTCTAAGAGATGAAAACAATCACACAGTTACTGCACAGGCCAGAGTGTGCCCGACAGAACCGACATCTTATAGGTTGCACACAGTATTTCTTTGTTTACATTTTCTTTAACCCCTCTGCAGCACTTTGTGGCTCTCGACACCTTGGCTCTTTATTGACGGGGTTTAACAACCCAAAAAAGCACAAGGTCTACGGAAAATGCCACAATGAAAAAGGAGGTGGGGGGTATGTGCCAGATTATTTTTGACTATCTAAACATGAGCTTTCTTGAATTCTGCCCCATTATAGAAAGAGCCACATGGCACCTGAATCAGTTGTACATTTGACTGCTACAGACCACTGCAGCGATAATATTTATCAGCATAATATCCACAGCTCTATAAGGTGAACCATACCACCTGCTTATTTTGATTTATTTTTTAGTTCAGACAGTTTTTCTAAAAATTGTCTGTAGCAGATAGTGTTATTCTGCCTTTCCAGGCCAGTGTATTTCTGGGAGAAGCGGAAACTACCTGTACCAGAAATTCAAATTTATAAGTAGCTTATTAAAAAGAACCACACATTCACTTATTAATTATTCATTTTAGGACACCTGTTCCCATTGTGAAATTGAAGCCTAGGAGTAGCAAAGACATATTTGCTTAGCAGAAATTGTGAGGCTAGCACCACTCTGGGGATGTCATGTCCTAAAGTGTGCTGCGAAATGCATTGGCATTCTAGCAAACACTTCCCAAGACCGCGCTTCAAGCTCAGGATAATATTAACTGCAATGCCAATGCATTTTATAGCAAATTTTAAAGGTGGACATCTTCACAGCAACGTTTGTACTCGGATTTCTTACATGACTTCACTACTGCTTGGCTTCAATTTTGCAATTTGAACATGTGCCATAAAGTGAACAAATATGTTAATGAATATTTTTAATTACCTATCTAGACATTCCAGTATGTCACATAAATAGTACCCACCTCTTCAGGTTATTCACATGAACAGGCCAAACAGTGCTGTAAAGTCATGCTTCACATGACTTTTTTTTTTTTTTTGAGAAACACTTTGTGTCACTGTGGTTTTATATGGGTTCATATAATATGATGTTTATAGGTGTAATGCTGCTTACTTGACATGTTTATGACCAGAAACCTAACAAGCTGTCACAGGGCAATGACATGTGAAGTGCGTGCTGTATTAATTTTGACTGTGAAATACCACAAAAAGACCACCTAGTATGCTGTTACAAGTTGTGTGCATACAAGCCTACACGAATTCAACATTTCTTTTTCTTCATGTAAAACACGTATGGTCACTTAGAAATATCAGAACTGCTTTGTAACCTGAAATCTTACAGCCGGTTGTTTTGCTATCTTTTCCTGAAGGTTATTATGTGATTTCTTCCTATAGATCCTCTGATTATAAATACAGTTTGTATTGAGACACCAATGATTTTCAGAATTACCTAAACAAAACACTCATGCTTGCAAGTGTAGTTGTTCTGAGCAAACTGGTGAAAGCTTTGCCTTCCAGACTTCAATGTTTGAGTTCGTCTGTCTGTAGTTACGCTGCGTCCGAGTGGCGTAGTACAACGCACGCCCAGATGGTTTCGCCAGCGCTCCGCGGCCTGGAAAGCGGGTCACGGGCGAACCACGCACCTGTGCGCCAAGGCGACGGGCGTGGCACCGTGGATCGCCTGAACACCGTGACACATGCCTGTGAAGATCTCCAGCAGCCGTCCCTCTGGCATGTGCTCCCTCGACCGCGCGCGCATCGTCAGCTCGTCCTGGAGCGTCCCTCTCTGCACAGAGCGCGAATGGGTCAGAAAATGCGCACCTGCGCAGATTACACAACAGCTGTGATATAGCGTCGTTTTCGCGATCGCTATAAAGGTGCGGTTGCATATCTTCTCATCGACGTAGGCGTGATTCCCGCAAAATAAGTCGTTAGGCAATAAAAGAATATACATACAGCGAGAAGAAGATCGTGCGTACGCGATACTTCTAGGGCAGGAGAGTGCTGCAAAGCCCTCCCGCACACAAACACGGGTTTTGAAAACGCGACAGCATTTCTTGAGCGACAATGCCGGCTCACTCGGAAGTAAGGCAGCAGGATGAGGACTTCGCTGGAGAATGGTTTCGACAGGTCGTGGCACTGAACCAGGGCGGCGTCCACGCATCGGACCAAGTTAGGGTGCTCGAAGGACTTGTACAGCTCGGCCTCACGCATCGCGTCCCGCTCCGACTCCCGCGTGTGGCACGGGATGCGCTTGAGCGCGTACTGCCGCTGGCTGGTCGCGTCGTACACCAGGTCGACCACGCTGAATCCCCTGTGAAGGCCACGGCGAGACATATCAACAAGTGTCCGAAAGTGCACTTCACGAGACCGGCTGGTGCGAATAAGCGAAATACGAACCCTTCTCCCAACCTGCTCTTGACCACGTATCTCTTGCCATTGATGCATACAGCTTCTTTCGTGCACGTACAACCCATGTTAAACAGGATGCTGAGGCCCAAACTATTCATGCTGGTACGGTCGCGACGTCGGCGGTCCATATACTTGCGGGTGCGCTTGCATGGTCGACTGGGCGGGGATCGGGTTGACGTGCTAAGGAGACTCGGATTGGAAGTTTAGAAAGCGGCCACGTGTTTTCCATATCTGGCGCAGTAACTTACAATCCACTCTCCAAGCCATCACTCACATCGCATCCGACAAAGACACCCCATCAGACCCCATATCGACGCCGGTGTGTCGTCAGCTGCAGCTCTGCGCGGCGAGCCAGCTGAGCCGACGACATGACAACACACGAGTTGTCCAAGTGGAGTCAGCCTTAGCTTCAGTTTCGCTTTCATTCAACTTTCTTTAGACATTTTTAATTATTTTTATTTTAATATATTATATACAGCACAATTTAAATAAACATTAAATTAAGCTGTGAGTTCTATAAATAAATGTGTCAAGTCTATTCATATCACGTCGTGTGGCCGGTCCTGGCAAGGTCCTGGCCGGTCCTGGCTGGCTCATTCAAAAGACAAGCAGAGTTCAATGCTAGCCAAACCGGAGCCAGTGCTAGCCACGATACTAGAGCGTTGCGATTGGTGTGGGTTTATGTAAACTTAAGTGACAGGTCATTCATTCTCTACATTTTTCTAGATCGTCAACAGGCTCATCCGAAATGGCAAATCCGAAGTATGCTGATCTTCCGGGAATAGTAAGTAGAGCTATTAAAGCTGCGTTGTCTTCAGTTTTGCGAAAGTGTGCTTGAAGCTGTGACAGATGCCATGGAATTGTTTTTGATGCTAAGGGGCCTTAGCCGGACAGCCTTGTATTTTGGGAAACTCAGCGCGCTGATCACTGTATCTTCTTCATCAGGCGTACGAGCAGCCGGATATTTACGAGACAGAAGACCTACCGGAGTCGGACCAAGTGGTTTCGGACGTGGGCGTGGTGAGTGAAACTTGCGGCAAAGCCACTGGGTCCTCCGCGATCTCTCATCAAAGACTGTGTTTGGTGTTGCGATTAGCTTTCTTAAGTAACCAAATTAGGTATTGCCCTCAGGTACAAATAGACTAAGCGTATCGCTCTGCTAGAACTACACCATAGCTATTGTTATTGTTGCCTACTTTAACTATGTTTTCTTGTTTAACATTAATTACCTGTCTTGTTGGGCAGTAATGCGGTCTTCAGTTTCGACATTGGCACCGCAATCTTCATTTACTTTTATTCTTTTAGGACCAATCCGACAGTGTTAACACATTGGCGGTTTCCGTGACAGAAGCGTATGACAAGTTCAAGGGTTGTACGGTGGACGCTTCGACTGTTGGTGAGTTCGTACTAGATTATAGCTTAAAGCTTGCTGCCTTCTACAGTGTGACCATTTAACCAAATGAGTTTGGTGGAAGTTTCCAGGACGGAAGTACTCATGAAAAGGAAAGTTGCCGTTCACTTGAACATTTAGTTGATGTAGCTGCTATGAGCTCTTGTAAGAATATGATTTGTGTTTTGAGCTTTGTTAAAAGAAAGAAAAAAAAAGCCACTCTGCTGCAGCCTACGATGGGCTTTCAGTAATTGTAGCAAATCATAGGAAATAAATGCATGGGAGTATGCGTGTAGAGCTTGTTTATACACTGGTTTGGATAAACAAGCTGTTTTGTGCAGGAACAACTTTGAATCGGAAAGAAACACACACCACGCAGAGGCAAATGCACATGCAGGAGAATGCATAAACGCACCCTCAATAGTTATTTTTTCTTAAAAAATTCAATTGGTGATGGTAACATAGCAAAATTGCATCTGATCATACTACCAATTGGTCTTGGGGACAAAAAAAGGTAGGTGCATGTGTAGTGAAACTTGTACCTTTATCTTTCTTTCTGCTTATAATTTTGTAAACATGTTTGTATGACAACATATCAACAAATAATCTGTAATACAAAATTGCTAATTCAGGCTCATTATTTAGTGTGTATTCTGCCCCATTTCAATGTTGTTCCTGTGAAAAACAGCATGTGTATTCAAAACAGTGGCCGTACACATGACAGAAATACAATACATATAAAATGTTGCATAGTTGAGAGCTTAGATATAAGGTGAAAGAAAGGATTATGTGACGTCATTATTCCAGGCTTGCTGTAACAATTATTTCATAAACAAATATGTTAAGTTAATTAGGTCAAACAATTAGTCTAAAATATGTCATATATTGATCATGTTTACAATAGAGCTAGATCTTGCCTTGCACATTGTTTGCAGTGGTCTGGTGTTCATAGTTACGATCTGTAACTTATGAGATAGCGCGCTTCTTAGCTGTACATGTCTAGTGACTTCTGTCGGGTTTGGAGAAAGTTCAATTAGTTAACCTGATTTGTTATGAAAGAGTCCTTTGCCATGCTTGAGCTTTGCACTGGAACAAATGCAGCACCTAACTGATGTGGTGGCAATCTTGTCTCTATCTAAAGTTTCAAACAGCTGCATGGCGTGAAAACGGCTGAAATTTACACAGAAGCCTGTGTGCCCTTCCTCTTGAATGAGCTTCGCTTCGAGACATAGAGTCAAGGTCACATGCACAAATGCCTCTACATAAATGCACTGTCTGCAATGTTGCCATTTATGGCACATGACCTCAGGAGTGCACCTCACAGCAAAAAGAGGAAGAGAATTAAAAAAAAAAAACGACACATAAGCACTTTTTATGAGTTGTGTATGCGAAAGCATTAATGTCAAATTGTATGCTGCTATGTTATGAATTCCTGACAGGTAAGCGAGTGCGTTAAAATGCTTAGCCAATAGTACAAAGCCGGTGCACTTCAATCCATGATGCCATGCTACCTTGCCAGACTGCCATAGAATCTAATGGAGATGCTCCCGAGTAAACCATGGTGATTTTGACGTCGCCACTTTCGTCATGCCAGGCTTGGCAATGGAAACTTCGATCCAAGTACTACTATGATATTGTAAAGCAGAGTGCACAGGCGTGCCATCTAGGAGGTGTTGGTTTAGCTCAGTGGGCAAGATGCTCAGCTTCTGCATGTCGGGTCATAGGTTTGAAACTCACTACTGCCAACGTTTCTCCTTTCGATTTTTTTTTTTTGCATCAATTTCTTTACAGAAATTACTGATGCGAAGTTAGAACGCAAGCGAGAACTTGCACACACAAGGAACACACAGATAACACAGGCTTCTGAGAGCGAGAGGATGTGGTGTCGTAGTGAAGCCCTCTCCCCTTTCGCCCACACTGCTTTATCAAGGCGTGCATGACATGGCATTGCAGCCAATGGAAACTTAGGTGCTGTTTCATTGCTACAAACGCTGGCTTTTTCGCTCAATGGGCCATTCAGTGCTTTTGCATCAAAAAAGAGAAGACGCAGGGCTCGTGATGTAAATGTGACGTGATTCTTTGGCTCTAGTACGGAAGGAAGCAGGTAAGGAAAGTCACCTGCGGATGCTAGTCGAGGCAGGATGAGGGAGTGTTTACATGGGCAGTGAAGCTCACCGCCTGGTGGCATGGTGATGCAATATTTCAGTTTCTCCTATCTCCTCTAATGATATTTAAAAATTCTTGTCATAAAATGCTCCCTAGACAGCGCCCTACAACTTCAAGTATATAGCCACAATTTGCAATGAGGGTTGATTTTAACATGCTATGCTTGGTAAGCATTGAAGGCAATCACAGTTGCTGGAGGCTCATATATGTAAATTGTGGAGAGGTGTGGCACATAATTTGGTATAACTGGATGATCAGGGTCTTCTCATGTTGAATATAGATTCAGAACACTCTGAGGTTGAAGATGTAGTCGTTAGTTAGATTATGTCCCTTGATTGATTTATCTGTCATGGAGGCACAGTGGCCATGGCACTCTGCTGCAGAGCATGACAGTGTGGTTTCAGTTCTTGGCTGCCATGGCTACAAGCTATTGCTGCAAAAGAGCTCAAAGTGGCCACACTGAACCTGGAGCTTTCGAGCATGGTGTCTTTCGTAGCCAACCTATCGCGTTGACATCTTACACACATCAATGAACAAACTCTATTGATTTAAAGGACCTAAAATTGCCAATATGTTGAGATTAATGTACAGTGGTGAACCCCTTTTGTGGTGTCAGTATTTGTACACGAAAAACCACAGTTTATTCATAAAAAAATTATTTTGGTATTACGTTCATCAGCCATACAAGATCTACTTGCATGTTAGTACTTGCTAGTGACATGCAGCCTGTGTTTGATCAAATTAGAGAGGGAAAAATGTGCCCGTGATTTGGTGCCATTTCCTAACTTTCAACTTTGTTCAATTCGACTTGCACAGATTTCACAGAGGGCATCTCAAGGCAACCAAAAGAAGGCTACCATGTCATCTCTGGTGAATGGGAGTTGGTGAGTTGTGCAAGTGTATACCACATAAATCCTGGGATGGCACAGGGAAAATAAACTTTACTGAACTGTCTATTTACATTAACAGTCATGATTATGGTGCAGAGTTATGCTTCTCCTTAACTTCTCTGACAAAGGGAAATAAAATGAAAAGGGAATAAAATGTAATTTGTCAGTGGTGGGACCTGAACCACAGCATCTACATAACATGTGGGCTGCTCTACCAATTAAGCTACATCAGCGGTTATGTCATCTTTATTCTGTGTGTGTGTACATGTGTCGCCTAGCCTGAAGTTATTTAGCAAGCATTACCCATGGCCATGGTGGCTGGTGTGGAAAATGCATTAAACCACAGGTGCTGCACCAAATATGCTCCCACGATCAGGTAACTGACATATGATCATTGTATAAACACCACTGAAAGCAGGCTCTTAGGGTTCCTTTGCTAATGAGCCTATGTAAGTTCAGGAACACAGGGCTCACTTTGCTGGAACAAAATTTGGAGACACAATTGTTGGTGGAAGGTCATGGTGAAGGTCAGGTACAACAGAATAGTGCTTTCTGTGCTGCAATTACAAGTAGGGGCCATTGATAGTACACAACTGAATTGAGTTTTCCTAATCACATGGAGCCAGGAGAGTCTTCAGGACTTTCTTGCAGATAGCTAGGAGTGAAATTCTGAGTCGTCATTATATTTAAAGTTTACAAGGTTCTGCACTTAATTCAATAATAAAGTTATTGTAGGAGAATAATGTGACAGTATGGGAGCCTGTTTTGGGGATTAGTACGATCCTTTGGTGTCCTCAAATGAAACAAGTGCTTTTTTGTGTTTGTGTGTGAGAGAGAGAGAGAGAGAGTATTGTTGTCAATACTAGTCCCAGGCTGTCATTACAGAAAGATGTTTAAGCACTTCAGTCGGGCGAGTCAGCTCTTTCAAGGAATAGGATGTAGGCGGTGAGGAGTGAGGCAGTTATATACAATGTAAATGTGGTAAGGGAAGAAAAGGAAAGCGTCTGTAACAGTGGCTTCTGTATAATGTCTACTGAAAGGGCTTTGATTTAATTGTGCATCAGCCATTGTGGCTTGAATTGTTTAATTATCGTGTGCATGAATCAATTGTCAAAGGAAGGCTATGTTTCGCCTACTCAGGCTGGGGACAAGGAGCCCGAAAACCTGCAACAGAAGTACCAACGGCTCCAATTTGAAGTTCGCGAGCTGCTCAATGAAGTGCAATCCATCAAGGTAAGCCATTTTACATTGTGCTTTGTTATTACCTCGAGGGGATGGATGTTTTGCTGCTGACTTTTCATAGCTTTAAGTCCAAAGGAACATTGAAAAGAAACACCAAATTTGATTTTTTTTTGTAGGTTTAGGCAGTTGTAAACTTGATTCTTATATTTTAAGTACAGTTTTCGGTAATATTTAAAAAACATATAAATGCCTAAGTAAACAAGTCTGCTCCTGACAGTTGCTAGCATTTGATGCTTTATGGATAAGCTTCATTCTAATTGCTTTCCTGATTGCTTAATGAACACATTTCTTTGTTTCTCATTTTAATGGCAAGGGCCAAGCTGAAGCTCTCTCCTTAAAGTGCATTCATGGAGTCATGTATGCCATTAGTGGGCATACATGACCGTTTGTGAAGTTCATCTATGCCCTGCTGTGCATCACACAGCATGATCTGGGGCGGCCAACCTTCCAATTTTACCGCTTTTTCCTATCACCCTTTTCCTAGCACCATAGAGTGCCAAGTTATAGAGTGCTTTGCTGCACCCCCGACAAAAATGTGGAATCATGTTTCGCCCCCCAAGAAAAAAAGGCTGGCTCCGCCCATATATATATATATATATATATAAATATATATATATATATATATATATATATATATATATATATATATATATATATATATATATATATATATATATATATATATATATATATAGAGAGAGAGAGAGAGAGAGAGAGAGAGAGAGAGAGACTCCTAGCAGTTCCCGGGCAAGAATGCTTTAACGAGAATGCACGTTTTACAGCCGCTTCGCATCAAATTATGCTATCATCCTTATGCTATTTTTAAAAATAATGATATTAAGAAAACTAAAATTTCGTTTATGAATTGATGCATTTATATAATGTATGTCGATGACCTAGCTGGTACATGACTTAGAAAAACGAACAATGCTAAAGACGAGGCCATACAACAACAAGACAGTGCACCATAGTGTGTCTTCTCATTTGCAGGCCAGACTTGTTGTAGCCCACATAAATGTGGGCTACAACAAGTTTTTCTAGCCACACCTTCTATTGCATGGTGCGACCACGGCTACGTGCAGGGAGAGGACGGGCACTATTTTTCAAATTTCCTATCACTCAATAGCACTTTTCGGCATTGTGGGTGCGCTATCTTATTCTAGATTTAAAAATAAAGGAACGAAGCTTTGTGCTAGAATTTTGATAGTATCATATAATGCAAGTTTCACTCACTCTTGGTGACCTGCCCTTGCCTTGTTTGAGGAGATGTTTGGAAGTAACTTGCAATCATGGTTTTGTAGGCATCATGCAACGTATATTGTTATTTGATAACACTCAGGAACTAATAAGGCAGACAGTCCGGTGCAGCGGCTGCTTCCTGTTTCGAAGCCTTTGTGAAAATTATGGCATCCGTTGTTTGCAGTAAACTAATGGCTAGTAGCTCTGGGAGATTTGAAAGCGTCGTGTCTCCTGACGCCTGTCTATTCTGAAAATTGCCAAGACGTTTAGTTAGAATGGGCTCTCTACAGCAAGCAGCATGTATTACGACATGGTAGGTGAGCCTCAGCTAAGCGATTAGCCACGGCTGTCTGTTGTAGAGCAATCGGGAATTGACGAGACGCTCTCCCTATGTCCATAATTATCCGCCAACTTCATTTTTGATGGCTTATATGCGCGTCCCCCCCCTCTTTAAAATTATGTTCCAAAGTCACTGTCACACTCTTGAACATTCACCGGTTTGAACGGCACAGTGGCTGCTAACATTCCTATATTTCTGTTTCTGTGTGGACTTTGCGGCCATTCTCCTTTCTGCCCCTCCACCTGTTTGTTGCATCGGTTTCTGAGCTTCCCTGGCCCAGCACCCCCGTGCTTGATATATTTTGCTGTGCTCAAATCGGCATTCCTCTAAAGCAAAATTTTTTTGCCCGAATGTTTGCTCTCATTGGGCGTGGTGGTCCAGTGCGTGTATATACACGGAATAAACACGGCAGAGAGAAAAGAAGAAGCCAGAAACTCGCTTGGACCTGTGCATCACCACATCGAATGTTCACAATGCCCTCTGGGGCTTCCTGGGTGTCAATCACCACATTAGCCTCTTGACAGCTGTAATTACCTGTGACCCCCCACAAAACCACTGCAGAAGCTGCAGCGCCTACCTTTCTACTATATCCAAGTCCAGAGGGACGCTGATAGAATGGTAGAGAGGAGGGGGGGGGGGGCAGACAATGGGTAGAACCAACACCCTCTAGTATAGAGGGTGTTGGAATAACAGCCTTGCCACTTTTCGCTCACAGTTCCCATACACAGGGGGGGGGGGGGAGAGAGAGAAAGCTGCGTGAGAAGGAAAGGAAACGCTGCTACTATAGACACAACAGCGGTTGCAGGGAAACTGGGGACGTATTCTGAAACGTTCGCCGCGGCGAAGTTTCGCACTGGCCACGCCTCCACCATTGCGGCGCGTGCTGAATGGCTGCTTTGAAAAAACCGGAAATGCACTTGCGCCACCTGAATTTCCGGTTTTGTCAAAGCAGCCATTCAGAGCGCGCCGCAACGGCGGAGGCGTGGCCAGTGCGAAACTTCGCCGCGGCGAACGTTTCAGAATACGTCCCCTGGATAAACATAAGTTCCAGGTAAGGTGATGCGACAGCCCCCTCCTCCCCTTTCATATCGCTCTCACCTTGCTTTCACAGTCAAGCTTACTATGTCATCCATGTCGCTCTTTCGGAGCCCACTTCCTGAAACTTTACAATCTGTGGAAAGGGGAAGGGGGTTCGACCCCCCCCCCCTCTCCGGCTGCACCAGTGTGCTGCCGGTAAGAAGGATCTAACAGGGTTTGCATTAGGCTTGGAGGGATTTCGAAAACTGTAACAGCTGCCCTACTGTTGTAGCATCTGTAGTGCAAACATGTGCTGCACAGAATTATTTGATTGTGGTGTAGATGAAGAGGGCATCTTGTTGGTTTAGCCAGTGGTTCCATTTTCATAGATATCCCTTTTGCGTGAGATGGTGATGTGCAGTGTGTTCTGGCAGCTTAAGCAGGAGAATATGGACAGCTTTCAGCTTGTGCATTGGTTCAGGTGTTCACAAACCGTGAAGGTTACACTTAGGTTTGTGTGAGAACATCTGCATTAGCTGATCTTAACTATGTTACTTTTATTTTTCTTAGCAGGAGCTACATAGAAAGAGGATGGAAAGAACAGACAAGAAATGGCGCGTTGTGTCATGTATTTGTTCCTTTTTTCTCATTTCTGCACCGTTACAATTAGCTAGCCCAGGCCTTCATACTTCTTGAATGTGAGGGTTTATTTTGTATCTAAAGGAAGTCATCTCGTGTTGGTCACAACCTGACAGTGCTTGATGCAAGTGTGAGTGTGTGTGGCTGGGCAATTGGCTGTGCAGGAAAGTGCCCAAGAAGGAGACCGCACTGGCCTGGCAGAGCCAGCCCACCTGTTGCAGCAGGCACAGCTTATACAGAAGATGCTATTAGACTTGGACTTGGAGCGCGTGCTAGGGGCACCGACCTTGCAGGCACTCTCTGACCCTCAAGCTGCCCTGCACAGGCAAGGCTTGTAATGGACTCTCTTGTGCCAGTGCTGAGGCTATGTGGATACCACTTTGCAAGAGAGGAGCAAGTAAACTGAGAAATTGTGCTATTTGGTGTTTGTGCATCTTGTAATGCACTGAATGCAAATTTATAAACCATTTATAAAATAAAAGTACTCACCAGCGTGGAGCTATGTTGTGCTCCATCGTTCCAGTCTGGTGTGTGCTTTCATATTCTAATGGTTTCTCAGTAGTATTGCTTATGATTAGTAGTATTGCTAATGATTCTCAGTAGCACTGCTTTATCACTTATTGATCCCACATATTTGGTACATTTATGGGGCCTGATTTATGTAATTCCTCTCAGTTTTGAAGAAATCTGTTCAAACCAAAATAGAGTGAATGGCTGCGCAACGTATGACTGCGCAACGAATGACTGCGCAACGTCAAAGCCTCAGGGCCCGCCTGAGGCTTTGATGCATGTTTTTGGCTGCAAGTATGTCACTGCTTCATGATTTTCATAACTGGCCATGTGTGCAGGACATTGGTGAGCCAGTTAGAGCAACTTCGTACTGGTCCCCCTCCAGCCGCTCCTCAAGTCAAAGAGAAGCCACATGCTGAGCCTGCTCAGGACGCAGTGCAGACCACCATCAAGGTAGCGCACTTTTCATTTATTTACCATAATATAGGCGTTACAGAGAGAAGCATATTTAGCTTTTTCATGTGTAAAAGTTTCTTCTAGACAGATGAAAGTTCTTGAAAATATAGCATGATGAACAAAGAAAGCAGTATAAATTAAAGAAAATGTGATTACTTGACAGAAACTAAGGGGACTCATTTTGTTAAATGTCTGTAACATTTGTGCCAGGGTTCCATAGGTTCCCATAGACTTTGCTAAACCGTTTTTTTACTAAGTGTGTATTATGAATACCAATTGAATGTTTCTGCTTTAAGATTGGAGCATTTAGTTTGAAAGCAGGTTGTTTGATTTCCTTGAAAATTCACTTAGGGATGAATGTACGGGTTTGCTGAAATTATTGGAGCCCTGCCAGCTGGGGAAAAAAAAGAGGACTGTGCATGTGGTCCACTGGCCGCTTTTGAGCATCCACAGTGAGCGAGCAGTTCCCATACAAGGGGGGATAGGGAGAAGGTCACGTGAGAAGGCAAGGAAATGCTACTACTATAGACACGACAGCAGTTGCAGGGAAACTGGATAAACATAAGTTCTAGGTATGGTGATGTGACAGCCCCCTCCTCCCCTTTCTGTTTGTCTGAGCAGAACTACTTGATGGAAAAGACACACAATTCATTGCACTTTCTCCAATGCAGCTGGGCTAGTCAGGGCCTCTCTTCCTTCATGCTACAAGAAATCAGAGCTTGCCTTTCACATGTGACATCAGTGGTAACATATACAACATTGTTGTGTATTTTGCCTTCTTCTGAAAACCTAATTTGCCGAAAATTACAAAAAGAAAAGAAAATGACTACAGTAATCAATTTTAGAAAGGGGAAAATTCGACCTTGTTGTTATAAAATACTACAAGTGAAGCATGAAAAACGGGGATGGACGGAGGGTAGCGCATGTGTTATACCCTCCGTCCATCCCCATTTTCTTTAGTTCGCTTACAGTTCACTACAGTTACTTCCTAGTGGAACTTGTCAGATAATGTGTAAGCATTATTTTCAGCCAGTCACCTTCTTTTCATGCAGCAAATGATTGGAGGGAAGAGTTACATGTACTGCGGCTCACTGTGTCGTGGTGACTTAATGTGCTAAAAGTATTGAAATGGCCTGTTGCAATTTAATTAGGCAGAAGTAATATTACTGTATGAAATTAATGCAAATATTCTGAATTAGGGTTAATAACATAATATGAATAACATTTTATTATCCTTATTAATCTTGATTGGGTTCAAGCAATGTAATTAATCTTAATTAGCTATAAATACTATTAATCAAGTGTGGATGATATCGATCCATTAATGACAATCAGTCATAGTTATGCTTAACTATATTTACCTTAATTACTCTCAACACTGCATTGTTAGTCACTATATATAGCTGTAATAATCTCAGTAGTCATACATAGTCATAAGGTATTCTCATGTATACCATCATACGACCCCACGTATACCCATGGCGCACATAGTGTCAAGCATTACGGACAGACGGATGGACAGATTTCCGAAGGAAGTAGGCCTGGAATGCTTATGCATTAAAAACTTTAGACCCTTGGGTGTGGTCTATCTTGGC